>NC_136261.1:385175287-385188896 GCF_964187855.1 Myxine glutinosa
GGTCTGTCGGGGATAAGATAAGACTAACTAAGTGCCCATCTTTTCTGTGTCTTTACCTCATTACCTTGTAATCTACCCCTTTTCTCCACCACCAATTATATCCTCCTCCGGAGGTCTTGAGAACTGTACCCCTTGTGTCGTTTCATTTATCCCAGTCGTTGTGTCCTTTCCAAATCATTGATTTAGCATAGCGCGACTTGGTCAACGTCGGGTGGAATCGGGTGAGTTGGGGAAGAATCGGGGGAATTGTTAGGTCGCGGCAATACCACCGCTCGGTAAATAACATCTAATCCGCGATCCGTAACAACTGGTGTCAGGAGTGAGATCGGACCCGAAGCGCGCTTAACGCGCTCAAAATTACAAGTAACCAAAATTTGTTTTGTTTTAAAATAAAAACCCGCGTTTTGAAAGTCGCGCTATGGCGGATCAAGACGGCTGGGTTCCGGTAGAGGAGAGTGAGGCAGGGTCGATCCAGGACCAAATTGAGGGACAAGAGGAGAGCGAAGCAGTGAGGGCGGCAGGTTCGCAAAATGGCGTCCTCGCGCACGAGGTTGCGGGCGCGCAAAAAGGCGCCTCGCACATGGCTACGGCGGCCGCACCCGCTGCACAAGTGGGAGGGATGGCCCAAATGCAGGCCCTCATGGAGCAATTTATGGTACAAATGCAGGCGTCCCTCAACCTGCAGAGTGAGCAAATGAGGGCTCAGAGTGAGCAAATGGGGGTCGAGATAGACCCGGATGTTCGTGAGAGGCCAAGAGTGAGGTGTATGGCTGGTCCGGAGGGTATGGAACGAGGGTGCGAGCGAGAGGGTCCGGTGATAGGAGAGGTGCGAGGTGTGAGTGAGCAAGGTTGTGGTGGTATGGAATGGGTAGCGGGTTGCGGAAGTGTGACCCATGCATCGACACCAACAGGGGTAGTTTTTAGAGGGACAGGGGAGGCACGGGAGCCCCTTGGGGGTAATGTACTGTGGGGCCCGGCCGGTTCAGCCCCGCGCTGACCCCGCAAGGGGCGACGCACGGGGTCCGGCAGGCGGGCAACGACTCGCATACGAGGTGGTCCCACAAGGTCCCACTCGCGCCGTATGACGGCAAGAGTGATCTACGCGCGTACCTGGCGCAGTTTGACTGTGTGTGTAAGGGCAACGGTTGGGGTGAGGACGAAGGTGGAGTACACCTGGTGGCCGCATTGCGCGGCGCGGCGGCGGAGGTGCTGACGGCATTACCACCGGGTGCTCTCACCCTGCCAGCCCTCCGCGACGCCCTAATTAATCGATTCGGCATTGCACAGCAGAGCGAGCTTGTTAAAGCTCAGCTCGCGCTGCGAAAACGCAAGCCCCAGGAAGCCATCGGGGAACTTGCCCACGACATTCGCCGCGCAGTGGGGATCGCACATGCTAGCATGGCAGCGGATTCCCGGGAAAGCCTGGCGCTGGACCATTTTATCCAGGCCCTCCCGGATATTGAGCTCCGGCAACAGCTCGCCATGTGGCGCCCGCAGACTCTGAGCCAGGCGGCTGACGCTGCGGCACGTTGGGAAGCAGCGAGGCCCCTGGCCCGGGGGAGCGAGCGTCACGCAATGGCGGTCCACCAGGTGGGACCCCCGATGGAGGGCGGACCCCTTAGGGGGCCCGCCCCCGACGTGAGTCCTGACCTGGCGGGCATGGTCCGAAGGCTGGTGGACCAGCGCCTGGCGGGACCTGGACCATGGCAGGCGGCCCCGGAGGTGGCCCGCGGTGGACCACGAGCGGGTAATCCAATTCGGACCTTCAGGGGGGGAAATTTGGAAATCCGGAGACAAGCACCTTATCAGGTGAGGTGCTATACTTGCAACCATCTGGGTCACCTGGCGCGGCACTGTCGAGCCACGCGCCGGGATGATCCCCGGCGGTTTAGGTCCTCAACTCCGCCCAGGGGGGAGCGGGTTAGCCGACCCCAGACACCCCCCCGCCAGACCCCGGGAAACTAGAAGGTGTCGGGCACATAGGGCGGTGTTCGGCAGAAGAGGATGAAGGAGAGCCCTCATTGACGCGACAGGTTATTTATTGTGGCCAAATTGGAACCGGTAGCCTGACAATCAGATGCAAAATTGCCGGCGTGGGGGTAGACGCCGTAGTGGACACAGGAGCTAGCGCCACGATCATTAGCCCTGTGGTCCTTGATTCGAGCGCAGGTGGCTGGGATAAGATCCAGCGCCTGCAAAATTATAGTTTGCAACTTGCTACCGGGTAACAGCCCCGATCATAGGGCGTGGTTCTGTGACCCTCAAGTTAGGGTCGGTAAGGAGGGAGATAGATGTTTGGGTGGCGGAGGTGTGCGACCCATGTTTAATAGGGTTGGATTTGTTGACTGCCAGCGGTTGTAAAATCGACTTGTGCCGGGGGATCCTGCAGGTGGGAGTAGAAGAGCTGCCGTTAGGGGGAGTGAGCATGGCCGAGAGAGCGGAGCTGGAGGCTTCCGAGGCCGTGACCATTCCCCCAAGGGCCGAGGCGATAGTGCCGGCCCGGTGGGCAGCTCGCCCAACATGGCAGGAGTCCTGCGGCCTGGTCGAACCAGTGGCAGCGCAGTCCATACCGGGTTTAATCGTGGGCCGCACCCTTGTAAAAACGGACGGACCCGGTAGTGGCCGTCCGAGTAATAAATATAAGTACAGAACCACGCACTATAGTAAGGGGCACGAGGGTAGCTGGCTGCACCCCAGTTGAGGAAGTCGCGACAGTGAGGGGCGAGAACGTCCAGCCGAGCCGGCCCCGGGGGGAGCCTTCAATAAGAAGTAGGAATTGGCCCGATCCCATTTGCGAGATGGTGAATCGTAGTAGCGTAGAGTTGGGAGGTACCCAGAGGGAGGCCTTACACAAACTGGTTGGGTCCCATTTGGACCTCTTCTCCCTGTCCACCGAGGATATTGGACGTACGGGCCTGGTGAAACATCAGATCCACACCGGTGAGGCCCGGCCTATTCGTCAGGCCGCCCGACGGCTCCCTTGGAGCAAGAGGGCGGAAGCTGACGAGCAGGTTGAAAAAATGCTCGACGCAGGCGTGATCGAGCCCTCGGGAAGTCCTTGGATGTCACCTGTTGTTCTGGTCAAAAAAAAGGATGGGACCACGCGGTTCTGCGTGGACTATCGCCAGCTAAACAACGTGACACTCGAGGACTCATATCCCCTGCCAAGGATTGATGACACCCTCGATGCAGTTGCGGGCTCAAATTGGTTCTCAACTTTGGACCTCAAGAGTGGGTATTGGCAGGTGGAGATGGATAGGGCAGGGAAGGAGAAAACGGCATTCTCCACAGGTAAGGGACTGTATCAGTTTACTGTGATGCTGTTTGGTTTGTGTAACGCCCCCGCCACCGTTGAAAGATTGATGGAACATGTACTAGGCGGCATGCCATGGCAATCATGCCTGGTGTACCTGGATGACGTCCTAGTACATGCCAAAACGTTCCCCCAGGCAGTAGCTAATTTGGACCAGGTGTTCGGGTGCCTCAGACAGACAGGGTTGAAGCTGAACCCGAGTAAGTGCACCTTGTTTGCCAAGGAGGTGGCCTATTTAGGCCACGTCATCGGTTGCGAGGGGGTAAAAACGGACCCAGACAAAATTAAAGCGGTAGAGGAGTGGCCCTCACTACGTACCATCAAAGAGGTGCGGGGATTTTTGGGACTCTGCTCCTACTACCGGCGCTTTGTGGCGAAATTTGCGGAGTTGGCCCGTCCCCTCCACCGGCTTACGGAGAAGGGGACGCGATTTAATTGGACACGGGAGTGCCAAGAGGCCTTCCAAAAATTGAAGGGGTGTCTAACATCCGCACCCCTTCTAGCTTACCCCACTAGCAACGGGGCATTTACCCTGGACACGGATGCGAGCCAGGAAGGATTGGGCGCAGTTTTGTCTCAGACACAGGAGGGCGTGGAGAGAGTGATTGGTTACTATAGTCGGGCCTTAAGTAGGCCCGAGCGAAATTATTGTGTCACTCGCAAAGAGTTATTGGCTATGCTGGCTGCCATGAACCATTTCCACCCGTACCTGTATGGGCGGAAATTTTTGGTTAGAACTGACCATTCCTCCTTGCAATGGCTCCTTCGGTTCAAGGAACCGGAGGGCCAAATTGCAAGGTGGTTGGAAAAGTTGCAGCAGTACGATTTCGATGTGGCCCATAGGGCCGGGAAGGCCCATGGTAATGCGGACGCACTCTCTCGGCGTCCTTGTCTGGGGGAAAACTGTAAATTTTGTGCGAGACACGAGGAGAGGGAGCAATTGGGCGATTCCGCCCCGATTCTCGTCGTCCGGGCAGCCCGGGTGAGAGGGCCAATTTTGCCACTAACCACAGATGAGGAATTCGGAACTTTGGCTTGGAGTGCGGCCCAGCGGGAGGACCCCGTACTGGGGCCGGTGCACAAATGGGTGAGATTGGGGCAAAGACCTAATGGGGAAGAGGTCACCCCCCTCGGGGCACAGACCAAGGCATATTGGGCTCAGTGGAAAACCCTGGAATTGAAGGATAACATCTTGTATCGCAAGTGGGTGGAGGTTCCCTCTGATAAAACTTCCTGGCTGGTGGTAGTCCCAAATAAATTTAAGACCGATATATTGCAACAGGTGCATGGTACCCGCCCCGGCCGCCATTTGGGCAGGACAAAGACGACATCGCAGGTACGCCGGAGGTTTTATTGGGTGAATATGGGGCGCGACATACAGGACTGGTGTCGGAGATGCGACGCCTGTACTGCAAAAAAGGGACCAGCACGGAGGATGAGGGCCCCCCTTCAATTACACCAGGTGGGGGCCCCCCTAGAGCGGGTGGCCATGGATATCCTAGGCCCACTACCCCGCACCCACCTAGGTAATAAGTACATCCTCGTTGTGATGGACTACTTCACCAAGTGGCCGGAGGTCTATGCCCTCCACAACCAAGAAGCAGGGGTGGTAGCGCAGGCCTTCGTGGAAGGATTTGTGTGCCGGCATGGGATTCCACAGGAGTTGCACACCGACCAGGGACGAAATTTTGAGAGCAAATTGCTAAAAGATGTGTGCAGTCTCCTGTCAATTCGGAAAACAAGAACAACGCCTTTAAGACCTCAATCTGACGGGATGGTGGAAAGATTCAACTGAACTTTAATCCAACAACTGGCACTGTTCACCGCCACCCGTCAGGATGACTGGGACGAACATCTCCCTTATTTGCTCATGGCCTACCGAACCAGCCAGCACGGGGCCACCGCATGCAGTCCAGCGTTGCTTATGTATGGGCGGGAGTTACGGGCTCCCGCCGACTTGCTATGCGGTCCCGTGCCAGACACAGTGGTTAACCCGCCGAGGGAGGGGTACGCACGTCACCTAGCGGAAGGCATGGAGCTAGTCCATGCCTTCGCCCGCCGCCAACTCCATCTGGCGGGGGAAAAGATGAAGCGCAGGTACGACCACCGGAGCCAGGGGAGTCAGTACACTCCGGGGATGAAGATTTGGTTCTTCAATCCCCGGAGGAGGAAGGGTAGGTGCCCGAAACTCACCTCTCCCTGGCAAGGCCCGGGGGTCGTCCTGTCCCAAGTCTGTGACGTGGTAGTAAAAATCAAAATGGGGCCACGAGCCCTCCCTCGGATCGTCCACGCCGACCGGATAAGGCCTTACACCGGCGAGCAGGCGCCCCCGTGGATTGCCTCGGCTTTAGATGCCGAGGCGGGACCCAGTACCTCTGAATAAGGGGGGCTTATTAGTGCCAGAGGACTGGGGGATTGATGAGCGATGGGCCCGGTGGGTAAGGGTGGCATCCCTGCCACCCTTCCCATGAGTGGGGCAAATGCGCTATAGTTTATGGGGTATATGGCAGTGAAAACTAGCCCGGGTGGGTTAGGATATTGTGTGTAGGGATCTAGCGAAGATGACATTAGGTAACGTTAAGGCTAGTTAGTGACAAGGATACCTGTAGTGGGGATGCAGGTAGTTTAGTGTGGATGATAATGACGTGGGAGCGCAATAGTTTAAAGGGACGACTGGGAAGCGCAAGTTTCAGAGGGGAGTAGTTAGATGAGATGATGCTGTGTGAGAACTGGACAGGTGTGTGAAGCAGTGTATGAGTAGTGAGTGTTGTGGATCAGCGCGAATGCGCTTGGGGGAAGAGAAGGGTGCAGGCGGCACCAAGTATGAGAGCACAGGTGTGCAAGTACAGGTGTGTGGAAGACATGGAGTATTGGAATGAGTGGTGTGGAGAGAGTTGGAGTAAGTGGTACGGAGTGGTGTGCATGGTGCGAAGGTGTGGATGGGGGAAGAGTGGACCCCTTTTCACGAGTACCCGGGGAGGGTAGTTTTAAGAATAGTTAGAAGGTATAGGTAAATTGTGGTTGGATATTGGCATTTGTGGTGCGGATGCAGAATGGTATTGTGGATGGGTGCATTGGTGTGGTGAAATTGGCTGGTCGTGTGGCCTGTTAGTATGAGTGTGAATGGTTGGGCACTCCGCCACTGTTAGATGTCGGCCAATTGAGGCCGCAGGTGGGCTCTGGGAGCCGTTAGTGTCAGTGGGTGCCTGAGGATCCCGGGTGTGGATCGGGCAGCCCGTGCCAGAGAGGGCACTGAGGGGGTGAGAGCGCGAGAGGGCCTTCCCCAGTTAGTTAGGTTAGGGTGAGGAGCAGGTGAGCTCGGTAGGCAACAACAGTGGTGGAGGTGTGCAGGTGGGCGGACCAGCTAGGAGCGTCACACGACCCAGCCACCGAAATTGTGCGGGGGCACCGAGTGATGAATCGGGGGAGTGAGACCCCAACTTGAGAAGCACCACAGTTTGGTCAATGGGAATTGGTTTTTAGAACCCATAGTGTAAGTTGGCCAATGGATTGGCAGGGAAAGACCCCGGGTAATGTAAAGTTGTTAAAGTCATTTAGGAAATAGTTAGGATTGATGAACCTGTCGCACCATACGCAACCACTTACCTGAGGTGATGATGATGACTCCACACCTGTGGTCCTTTGTTCTGTGTTGCAGGAAAGGAGAATTGCTGTGTGGATTTGTGAGACGCATCACGACGTGGATGAGACATTGGGGTGATTCCATCTCTCCCTCCTTAGGAAGGACTGATGATGAATTGGTGATGGCAAATTTTGATGTTGAGTTGGAGATGGCAAATTTTGATGAGAGTTGGAAATGGCAAATTTGATTGGTTAGGAGGGAGAGAAGACGAATTTGGTTTATGGGAGGAACGGGGAAGACAGTAGGGACGTTTGTTGATGTGTAAAGTAGATGTTTATGGGTAGTGTTGTGTTTTGTGGATACAGTAAGGGGTAAGGGAGGGGCAATGTAGGTTACCTGGTGGGGGGGGGGGCGTACGGTAGGAACGTACCTGTCTCACCTGGTTCCCATGTGCACCTAGTGTGCATTACCTAATATTGCGTGCACTTTTGCGCCCTTACCACCTTACTCACTTGTCTTCTTTTGTCTCCCACCTCCGAGGATCTGGCTTTGGGGCAGAGAGAGAGGAGAGAGAGGTGCTGGCTCTGCAGTTGTGGGCCTGTACTTTCGCTGCTTGCTGCCTGGATCGATACACCATATGGACCGCAATTTTTGTGGCCGCCCACCATGGACCGCAGTTCTTTTGCGGGCAAGCACCACCCGTGGATGGACCTCTGGGTCAACGTGGCACCTATGCCATACAGGTGAACCACTTTTAGTTGGCCCCCCTGATGGCCACAATTTAGAAATGGACGCGGTTGGCGCCTTTCTTTATTTTTAAAGAAGCCAGAAGGCCAAGTGCACTCCAGGAAGGCAAGACCAGCGGCAGAACATCGGCCGGCTGCGACACCACCGGTGACCATGGACACTTGATTGTGCATTTTTATGAACACTTTATTGGTGCACCGGATGGTGCGGACTGTGTGTATGGGGTGGTGCTTTTGGTGCTTGGACGGGGTGCTCTGCACATTATTAAAGGCCGTAGGGCCACAGGGCACTCGTGGGTTGGTGTATCGATGCTGGCATGCGTGCTCTCTCTCTATGCATAACATCTGCATGTGTTCCTCAAAGAACAGGTCCTGGATCGTAGTGTAAATATCAGTCTTGTGTAAATAATGCTCCCTACCGGCTGTATGTTTAGTTTGAGAATGCTTTCCACGATTCGGTTATCCTGTGGGTGTGTTTCTGTTAGGAGAAGGGTGCAACGTCGCAGGGGGACATATTTACTCATTTGTGAACATCTGTAAAACTGTCGCACTCAGGGTTGAGTTAATAGTAGAGGGAACTACATCTGAGTGCCACACTAACGTAGGTAAAAATTTATCGGGTCGGGGCGCCCCGAGGTAGAGAAGGGTGCAATGTTGCGGATATGGGATTTGCATCCATCCATATCCGCTTGTAAATATTCCCCTATTTCCTCAATACTTCCCAACTATCCCCAATCCCCCATTCCCTAGTCCCATTTTCTGTAAACAACACTCTGTAGACCCGACCTCCCCCTATTTCCCCCATTAAATGTCGCATCCAGGTCCACCGCATCTCACGTAGACAACTATAGGACATCTTGCTAGTTATTCTTAGTCTATGTCAGTTAAGGACTCGTTTCCATTAATTCTGACTCTTCGTTGCACCAGAATGTGATTGTATGGCACCGTTAGGAAGTTTAGGACCTCCCAATACCTCCCCGCAGCTCTTCCTCATGGTTCAACAACAACAACAACAACAACAACGGCGGCGGCGCGGGGAGTGCGCGTCCTCACTCCGGCTTGGTTGGTAGGGGGTGTTGGGAGGACACCAGCCTTCCCAGCGAGCCGCCATCGAACATGTGCTCGACGGGGTTACCAAGTAGGGGCTCGCTGTCAGCTCCTCGTCAAGGGCGGAGCCCGGTAACCCCCGCACCCAATAGAAGCGGCGGATCGGTCCCATCTGGGGCGGAGCCAACGAGCCGAGGGCGTGTGACTCCCCGCTGAGCATGCGCAGGAAGAGGGAGGTGACGTCAGATGCGCGCTGAGCTTGACGAGAGAAGGACGCCACCTCCGAGCGCTGTGACACCTCCCCGCATCTTTGGACTGGACCATGCTGTATCCTGTCCCTGAGCCAAGGTGCACCTTGTGCTGTCGACTGCCTGTCCTTCCCTGCCATCAATCCCTGTGTAAGTCAGTCTTGTCCCGTTTATCTGTGGTCTGTCGGGGATAAGATAAGACTGTAACTAAGTGCCCATCTTTTCTGTGTCTTTACCTCATTACCTTGTAATCTACCCCTTTTCTCCACCACCAATTATATCCTCCTCCGGAGGTCTTGAGAACTGTACCCCTTGTGTCATTTCATTTATCCCAGTCATTGTGTCCTTTCCAAATCATTGATTTAGCATAGCGCGACTTGGTCAACGTCGGGTGGAATCGGGTGAGTTGGGGAAGAATCGGGGGAATTGTTAGGTCGCAGCAATACCACCGCTCGGTAAATAACATCTAATCCGCGATCCGTAACAACATAGTTATATACAATATATTATGCATACAGTTTTGAGACTTCCTATGATCACTATCTGGGCAATTTTCATGCATGTTTTGTACAGGTTCCCGGGGTCAGGGGTACGCTTTTTTAGTGTGTAATATGTAGGCCTAACATATTGACTGTGGCTCTTTTGTAGAGAGTGACCCTGTGGAGTAAGAATTAACAGGATTTTACCCACATTCTTGCTTATTTTGCAGATATGGCATGTGCTAGTACCAGTGTTTCATTGAAAACTCGGGCTCAGGATAATGTGTATCTCATTGGGTCCACTTCTGGAGATGCCATCAAAGGTGCCAAGCTCCCGACTGTGCATCAATCTCTTGTCCGGTTTTTCCATCACCTGAAGAAGGAGAATCGCACTGCCCGGGAGAGTGCAACCCTCACCATTGAAGAGGTTGTGAAGTTCTGGGAAAAAGCTCACCTACCTACAACGACGAAGCAGCACTGCATCCATCGTTTGGAGAGGCTATATGAAGAATGGAGGAGCCTCCAAAAAGGTGCAAAGCGGGGTGGTGCGACCCAAGAGAAAACGGAAGCATCCTTCAAGGCCTCCTTGGAGAAGACGTTTGATCTTAGGCATGCAGATTCGGAGGCCATAATCACCAACCCCGAGGACAGGAAGTTTCTTCACGATCAATTCTCAGAGAGGAAGGCTTCAATGGGATCTGTAGACATTGTGTTGGAAGCAAAAACGAAGCGAAAGAAAGAAAGGGAAGAAAAGGAAAAGACTAAGGCAGAGAAGGAAAATAAGAGACAGGAAATGGTCATGAAGGGTGCTACTGCTATGGAAGTCACAGACTCAGACTCTGACTCTGAGACCACGGCACAGGCTGGTTCTTCATCATCTGATGGTGGGATATCTCGTCCCAAGAAAAGAAGGCCTATCAACATTGTCACTCCTGAAGTCGCAGCTTCTTTGGATCGTACGAAAACAAGTGACCGAATGGCTGTCCACAACTTGGCATCCATTTGTAGAGCAGTAGGATGGGATCCTGCAGACTGGCACTGAACCGATGGACAGTGCGGCGGAATCGCATGATGCATCGATGCAAAACCATGGACGAAATAAAAGAAGCATTTCATCATAATGTGCAGGGTCCTTTAGTGGTCCATTGGGATGGAAAGCTTCTTCCCGATGTCACTGGAGATTTTGTGCATGTGAAGGTGGATCGTCTTCCAATCCTTGTGTCCAACCAGTACCATGGAATGGAGCAGCTGTTGAATGTTCCCAAGTTACCTGACGGGGGAGGAGAAGCTATGGCAACCGCTGTAGTGGACACACTGAAGAGCTGGAACCTTGTGGGCAAGGTGAAGGCTTTGTCTTTTGACACAACGGCCAGCAATTCAGGTGTTCGTGGAGGGGCTGCTGTCCTCATTGAAAAGAAGCTACAGACTGAACTAATTCATTTGGCTTGCCGCCATCATGCGCACGAAATCATTCTGGGAGATGTTTTCACCACTCTTTTCGGTCCTTCATCAGGCCCTGACATCCAGCTTTTTAAGCGGTTTCAGGCGAAGTGGCCGTCCATTGCCCATCACCAACCAAAAAATGGATTCACAGATCCTGATACGGCAGCTGAGTTTGCACAGAACAATGACATGATGGATGAAGCTCTGGAATTTGCTCTTGTGTGTTTGAAAGATCAGCAGCCACGAGATGATTATCGTGAACTCCTAGAACTGACTGTCATCTACATGGGAGGAATCCCACCTTGTGGAATCCGGATCATGGCTCCAGGAGCAATGCACAGAGCCAGATGGATGGCAAAAGCACTATATTCACTACAGGTGTTCATGTTTCGGTCAGAGTTCCACTTGACACTTCGAGAGGCGAGAGAACTCCGAGCCTTCAACATTTTTGTCTGCCTTGTGTATGTACAGGCTTGGTTTTGGGCTCCACAAGCGATTGAGGCTCCCCTGAATGACATTAACCTCTTCAAGAAGTTGGAAAAGTTTGAACAAATCAATTAGAAGATGGCTCAGGCAGCCTTGAAGGCACTTGGCCGCCACACGTGGTACATGAGCCCAGTACTAGTGGCATTTGCATTCTTTGACACCAGAATTGACAAAGAAAGCAAGATCAATATGATTGGAGCATTGAAAAATGACGGTGAAAACCCCTCTCCAAAGAGACCAGCTATCAAACGAGGAACTGCCCTGTCAATCGCTGGCCTCATAACAAAACACACCAAGCATTTCTTCAGCATCCTAGGGACCCCAACTGATTGGATGGATAAGGATCCTGGTTCATGGGAGCAAGAAACCAGCTTTCAGGAAGCAAAGAAAGCCGCCAGTGGCTTAGTCGTGGTGAACGACAGAGCAGAAAGGGGTGTCGCATTGATACAAGACTACAATAAGCTCCTTACAAAGGATGAAGAGCAAAAGCAAGCTCTGCTCCAAGTTGTTGCTGCTCACAGGAAGATGTACCCCGATGCCAAGAAGGCAACAGTGGTGAAACAGGCCCAGAAATAGGAGTTACATTTCTCATTATATTTGGGTTTTTTAATATTATGTGATATGGTGTCTCTTCATTTTATGAACTGAACATTTGGATTGTTATCATTGAATTTGAGTTTTCATAGCAATATAGTGCTATTTGTGCAGCTATTGTAACTTGTGTTTGCTAGAATACATAGAAAGTGAGTGGAGGGTGGATTTTCATAAAACAAACTTCTGGTTTTGCTTTCGATCCATATATAGAAAAGTTTTGTAGACACCTTTAGTTTGAAGGCTGATGTGGCACCCCTCAATAAAATCAGATTGCTTTCATATTTGGTGTCTTTTCATTTTGGAACAACAGGAACAACACAAAGCCATGTCCCAGTAAATATTTTAAAAGCATTATTTTGAGCACCACCCTAATATATATATATATATATATATATATATATATATATATATATATATATATATATATATGTATTTATGTATATATATATATACATGTATTTATGTATATATATATATATGTATTTATGTATATATATATATATGTATTTATGTATATATATATATATATATATATATGTATTTATGTATGTATATATATATATATATTTATGTATATATATACAGACTTGGCATTTAATATGGAATATTTTTTTTTTCTTGACTTGAGTTTACTTTCTGAACTCAGTATATCAATCTGGTGAGTTTCTTTTACGCTTCGGTGATTTCTTTGTTAAAAGAACCATGTCACTGATTGTCTGTCACAGCAAGAAGTCAATAACAGGATTACATCACAGGTGGCGTGACAAAATGTACGGACAGGTAAATTTGACGATTGGCTTCACAATCGGGTATATAAGGATTGTTGTGTTCTGTATTAGTGGAAAAAAACTGCAGCACGTCTACAAAAGTTATTGCCGCTTCCCCTGGAGATGGTCCATCAACTCGACAATGCTGTTTGTCATTTAGTGGTGGCTTTACAAAATTCCGGCATGAAACAGCGTGCTATTGCTCGGCAGTATGGCATCACTCAAGGTCAGGTGTCAAATATCCTGAAAAGAAATGCTCAGAGGGGTGTCCCTACTCCAATACCGAGGCCAGGACGTCCCCACAGAACCACAAGGAGGGATGATCGCCAGCTGCACCGGTTAGTCCGCAATGGCCGTACCAAGTCAGCTAATCGGCTTAGGGCTGAGTGGCAGCAACTGACAAATGTGCCTGTATCCAGAAGGCTAGTCAACCAACGACTGGTTCAAGCAGGCTATCGTGCCAGGCGTCCCCTGAGAAAGCCACGTCTGACCAGACAACACCGCCAGCGCCGATTGCAGTGGGCCAGAGAGCACCGTCAATGGCAGCCAGGACACTGGAATCACGTGATCTTCAGTGACGAGTCTAGATTTCTGGTCTATCGTCAAGATGGCCGCGTCCGAGTGCGCAGACAAGTGCATTAAGCCTACAACGAAGATTGTGTAGTGCCAAGAGTCCAAGTTGGAGGTGGTGGGGTGACCGTTTGGGCTGGTTTTCATGCAGGGGGCAAAACTGATCTGGTTGTTCTGAATGGAAACCTGAACCAGTTCAAGCACAGGGCCATTCTGGAAGAAACATTGCTTCCATTTGTTCGTGCAGCCTTTCGAGGAAACTTTGTCTTCCAAGATGACAATGCACGGCCTCATCGTGCTCGCATGATCCAACACTTTCTTGCTGACCGTGGT
>NC_136261.1:385189096-385391596 GCF_964187855.1 Myxine glutinosa
TGTGTGTGTGTGTATGTATATAGGTGTCGTATGAAAAGTCGTATCATATATAAATATACTATTTATACAATATCAGGCCAACAAGGGACTTTAACACTGATTAATATATGTATTCATTAAGTTTACGTGTTTGCATGGCAAAGTCGAGGCTCAGGGAAATCCACTTGATTTACACAAATTACGTACGCAAATTAATTTTCTTCTTTTACATCACCAAGGTCAAATTTTCAAAGTTGTCGGAATCGAACATTTCAAGGTCAGTAACCTTCGTTTTGACATTTCCAGGCCAGCACCACACACAATTAAGTACAGCTGGCTCA
This sequence comes from Myxine glutinosa, assembly GCF_964187855.1. Classification (NCBI taxonomy): domain Eukaryota; kingdom Metazoa; phylum Chordata; class Myxini; order Myxiniformes; family Myxinidae; genus Myxine; species Myxine glutinosa. Next base: position 385,189,417 of record NC_136261.1, read on the forward strand.
GAAAGGCATGCACACGCAGCGCATTGGGGCCCTTTGTAAATAGGCATGTACACCGCATGTCGGGGCCCGACACCTGCCAAGTGAGCCCCCGACTCCCCAGTCCGGGCCTGTTTCGGTTATAGTCCGTCCTTTGTCATTGAATACGGCTCGCTCGTGAACCATCGTCGTCTCCTGACTTGTATTTAAATATCAATTAATTGACCATTGACCACTCCAGGCGATGCAGTGTGCCAAACAAAGATGAAAGGAACACTAAATGTCAGTTCAAATATTTATTAAACTAGGCGGCCTGTTGGTCCATGGGACCAAGTTTTAATTGGGGACATTTGGATCTTTGGGGACCTGTGGGTCTTTGTGGACTTTTGGGTGTTTGGGGGACTTTTGAGTCATCTGTGTCTTTTGGGTCATCAAGGACCTTTGGGTCATCTGGGTGTTTTGGGTCCTCAAAAATCTTTTGGTTCATCGGGACTTTTTGGTCATCTGGGTCTTTTCGGTCATCAAGGACTTTTCGGTGATTTTGATCATCGGGGACTTTTGGGTGATTTGGGTCCTCGTGGAGTTTTGGTTCATCTGGTTCTTTTGGGTCCTCTGGGGGTCTTTTGGGTCAAGTGTTAAAGGGTCTTCCAAGGTCTGAGGGGTCTCAGCAGTCTGAAGGGTTAAAAGGCACATTTGAATAGTACGTAATTAATTAATAGACGTGAAAAAGTATGACACATACACATGCATGCACACACATGCACACACACACACACATACACACACACACACACACACACACACACACACACACACACACACACACACACACACACACACACACACACACACACACACACACACACACACACACACACACACACACACACACACACACAAACTCCATTTATAGTAGATTCAATTCCCGTGGCTTCCTTTCTCAGGCTGTTTATACGACGCCATCAGTGATGTGCCGACATAACGAATCTTGCACCGAGAAACCGTGACTCGAGAAGGTTGATTGATCACTTGGTTTGCTTTTACCTTGACCCGCAACTGGAGGGATCGTGATCACGTGTCCGGTGTGCGGTGAATAGCACTGGTACCTCGATATTATTTTATTTTCATAAATGTAACAATGAAAAACAAGGCATTTCCTGAGACATGAAATTTCTGCTAATATTATTTGATGCTACGTAACATCATGCATAACGCCTACACTGAGGCAAATGTGCCAGTGTAGCGGTTGCCGCTGAGCATACACAATCGCCTTACACCTGCCGAAGACGCAACCAGGGAGCGATCACTGCACCGGGCTCGCCCATGCCGCCCGGACATGCCCAGACGCGCCTTTCCCGGGCATGCCCGGACTCGCCTTTCCCGGGCTCGCCCAGGCCGCCCGGGCACGCCCGGTCTCGCCTTTCCCAGGCATGCCCAGACTCGCCTTTCCCGGGCTCGCCCAGGCCGTCCGGGCACGCCCGGTCTCGCCTTTCCCGGGCATGTCCAGACTCGCCTTTCCTGGGCTCGCCCAGGCCACCCGGGCGTGCCCAGTCTCGCCTTTCCCGGGCAAACGCTCCAGCATGACGTGTTTGATTGCATATATATATTGCTGCCTGATAAACGGGCTTTTCAGAGTACCCGAGTTTTGGTTTTGCTCAATAAAGAAACTCGGACGAATTCCCGTCTTTTGTCGCGTCAATCCTTTCGACTCGCGTAGGAGCACAGCTCCTTCACTGGTGACCCCCGACATGGACACGGCAGTTGCCCTTAAACTGCTTACCTTCTGGGAGGCTCACGCGGCGATTTGGTTCGCCCAGGCGGACTCCCAGTTTGCCCTGCGAGGCATTACCGCCGACGACACCCGCTTCCACCAAGTGGTAGCGGCACTCGGCTCCGCCACCGCGGCCTGCGCCCTGGGCCTCCTCCAGCACCCGCCAGCCGCTGACAAGTATGGCACGATCAAGATGCTCCTCCTCGATGCATTCGCCCTCTCACCGGCAGAACGCGCACAACGCCTGCTCGACCTGCCCGAGCTTGGCGACACGTGCCCGTCCGAGCGATGTACAACATGCTCTCGCTGCTCGGTGAGCACTCCCCGGATTTTCTTTTCCGGGAGCTGTTCCTCCGCCAGCTACCTAGCCAGGTACGCTTCGCCCTGGCAGGCACGCAGATCACGGATCCCCGCGCCCTCGCCAGGGAAGCCGACAAGATCTCCACGGCAGGCCAGCACATTGGGGCGGCTACCTGGAGCCCGCCGCCGTCCGAGGCGACGCCCATGGCACCCGAGCGCCCGGTGCGGTTGGAGGCCGAACTGCCGGTGCAACTGGCGGCCGCCACGCTGCGCCGACCGCTTCCAACACGATGGCCGGGGCCTCTACCTGACCAGGCTTGGTGTTATTACCACGCCAGGTTCGGACAAAAGGCTCGGACATGCCGACCCCCGTGCACTTTCGGCAAGTCGGGAAACGGCAGGGCCGACGTTCATTACCAGCCATGAGCGCCGGCCACTCGGGCAACTTGCTTTTCATCAAGGACAAAGCGTCGGGGCGGCCTTTTCTTTGTGACACCGGCGCCCAACTGAGCGTCATACCCGCCTCCTAGCAGGACAGGCAGACCGCCGTTTGCGGCCCCTCCTTGGTCTCTGCCAACGGATCGGGCATCCGCACCTTCGGCCCGTGCAACGTCACCCTGTGCTTCGGAAGCCAGCGCTTTAATTGGACCTTTGTGATGGCAAGCGTGCCCATGGCTTTGCTAGGCGCCGACTTCCTCTGCGCGCACGGGCTGCTGGTCGACGTCAAACGGCGTCGCCTTGTCAACGCCGAGACTTTCAGCTCCCTGGCATGCACGATGAGCAGCTCCGCACCGACCGAACTAGCATGCGCCCTCCCGGCGGCGAACGAGTTCGCTCACCTGCTCGCAGAGTTCCCGGCCCTCATGCGGCCGACGTTTTCGGCCGTCGCAGTGAGACATGGTATCGAGCACCACATACCAACTATGGGCCCGCCAGTCTATGCCAGAGCCCGCCACCTTGACCTGGCCAAGCTCGCTGTGGCAAAGGCCGAGTTCGACGTATTGGAGCACCTCGGTATCGTGCGGTGCTCCGATAGCGCGTGGGCCTCGCCACTGCACATCGTGCCGAAGCCGGCGGGTGGCTGGCGCCCATGTGGCGACTACTGCCGCCTCAACAACGTTACCACCCCCGACAGGTATCCGGTCCTGCACATCCAGGACTTTTCCGCCTGTTTGGCGGGGCAGGTCATTTTCTCGAAAATTGACTTAATACGGGGATACCACCAGGTACCTGTCAGGCCGGTCGACGTCCCAAAAACGGCCGTCATCACACCGTTCGGCCTGTTCGAATTCCTGAGGATGCCGTTTGGCCCCAAGAACGCGGCCCAGGCGTTCCAGCGCTTGATGGATGGCGTGCTGCGCGACCTGCCGTTCCTCTTCGTCTACCTGGACGACATCCTCGTCGCCAGCATGTCCCGGGCCGAGCACCTGCTCCACCTCCGAACACTGTTCGGGCACCTCAGCGAGCACGGCCTAATCGTCAACCCGGCCAAATGCCACTTCGGCACGACGGCCGTTGACTTTTTGGGCCACCACATCACCAGGAACGGGGCCATGCCGCTGCCAACCAAGGTCGAGGCCATCACCGAGTTCCCGCGTCCCCGCTCCATCAAGGCCCTGCAGGGGTTCCTCGGCATGGTGAATTTTTACCACCGTTTCGTGCCCCGCACTGCTCAGCTCATGCGGCCCCTTTACGAAGCCCTCCGGGGCAAGCCGGCCAAGCATGACGCCGTCTGGTCTGCAGCCATGGACGCGGCATTCACAGGCGCAAAGCTGGCCCTCGCCGACGCAACGCTGCTTGCTCACCCCGTGCTCGACGCTCCCATCGCCCTCACTACGGACGCCTCCGACTATGCGGTGGGCGCCGTACATGAACAATGGGTGAACGGGGTTTGGCAGCCACTCGCTTTTTTTAGCCGGCAACTCCGGCCGAACGAGCTAAAATATAGCACATTTGACCGCGAGCTCCTCGGTCTATACGTGGCCATTCGCCATTTCCGCCACCTCCTGGAGGGCCGCCTGTTCACGGCTTTCGTCGACCACAAGCCGTTGGTTTACGCGATGGCCAAAGTTATGGAGCTGTGGTCGGCCTGCCAGCAGCGTCACCTCTCCGCCGTGTCGGAGTTCGCCACGGACATCCAGCACGTCGCCGGAAAAGACAACGCCGTGGCCGACTGTCTTTCTCGGGCCAGCACGAACGCGGTCCACCTCGGCGTGGACTTGGCGCTTATGGCGGCCGACCAGACCACCAACACCACGGTGGAAGCCCTCCGGGTGGCGGACACGGGCCTCCGCCTGGCCGACGTCCCCTTCGCGGACACTGTCCTGCTCTGCGACGTCTCCCAAGGCCAGCCTCGCCCCGTCGTGCCCATTACCTGGCAGCGCCGCGTTTTCGCCTCCCTCGACGGCCTTTCCCACCCGGGCCGGAAAGCTTCCCAGAAGCTGGTGTCAGTGCGTTTCGTCTGGCACAGACTTCGACGGGACATCCGCGATTGGGCCAATGCCTGCACGGCCTGCCAGCGGGCCAAGGTCCACCGCCACACCCAGGCCCCGCTGGCACCTTTCACCGTGCCCGAATGGCGTTTCGACCACGTCAACGTGGACCTGGTGGGCCCCCTTCCCCCATCACGAGGGTTCACACACCTGCTCACCATGGTGGACAGGACCACCAGGTGGCCGTAGGCCGTTCCCCTCATTTCCACCACCACCGCCGACATGGCGCCGGCTTTCATCGCCACCTGGGTCGCCCGTTTCGGCGCACCGGTGGACATCTCTTCGGACCGCGGTCCGCAGTTCACCTCCGAGCTGTGGGGCATGGTCGCCCGCAACCTGGGGGTCAAGCTCCACCATACCACGGCCTACCACCCCAAAGCCAATTGGTTGTGCGGGCGTTTTCACCGCTCCATGAAGGCCGCGCTCATGGCCGGCCTTCAGGACGGTGGTTGGGCCGACCGGCTGCCGTGGGTCCTTTTGGGCCCCCGCACGGCCCCCAAGGAGGACCTCCAGGCGTCCACCGCCGAGCTCGTCTATGGCCAGCCGATATGCGTCCTGGGCGAGTTCGTGCCCGACGCTATCAGTCCCTGGTCCGCAGCTCGCCAGCGCTCGGACCTCCAGGAGGCCGCCCGACGGTTTGCCCCCGTGCCAACGTCCCACCACGGTGGCCCCCTGTCCTATGTCCCCCCAGCGCTTCGCACAGCGGAGTACGTTTTTGTGCGTCCGGGGGCCACTCTGGCCGCCGTATGACGGGCCCTTCTGGGTCCTGCGACGGGATGACAAGTCTTTCGTCGTCGACGTCGGCGGCAGGTCGGACCGGATTTCGGTGGACCGCCTCAAGCCAGTGCACGTGGACGTCGACCAACCACCATGGTTGGCCCTTCCTCCACGGCGAGGCCGCCCCCCGTCCACAGTTCCCCCTGCTCGACCACCCACCACCACACCGGACCCCCCCCCCCCCCACGACCATCCAGGGGTCGCTTTGGGCAGGTCATCAGGACCCCCCTTTAATTGACCCTGCCGGTGCAAGTCGATTCTGGGGGGGCGTGTGTAGCAGTTGCCGCTGAGCATACACAATCGCCTTACACCTGCCAAAGACGCAACCAGGGAGCGATCACTGTACCGGGCTCGCCCAGGCTGCCCAGAAATTCCCAGACACGCCTTTCCCGGGCATGCCCGGACTCGCCTTTCCCGGGCTCGCCCAGGCCGCCCGGGCACAACCGGTCTCGCCTTTCCCGGGCATGCCCGGACTCGCCTTTCCCGGGCTCGCCCAGGCCGCCCGGGCACAACCGGTCTCGCATTTCCCAGGCATGCCCAGACTCGCCTTTCCCGGGCTCGCTCAGGCCGCCCGGGGATGCCCAGTCTCGCCTTTCCCGGGCATGCCCAGACTCGCCTTTCCCGGGCTCGCCCAGGCCCCCGGGCACGCCCAGTCTCGCCTTTCCCGGGCAAACGCTCCGGCATGACATGTTTGATTGCATTTATATATTGCTGCCCGATAAACGGGCTTTTCAGAGTACCCGAGTTTTGGTTTTGCTCAATAAAGAAACTCGGACGAATTCCCGTCTTTTGTCGCGTCAATCCTTTCGACTCGCGTAGGAGCACAGCACCTTCACCAGCATGGCCCCCAAAGCACAAAACCTCGGGGCACTCACCCCCACCCTTTCTCTCTTTTCTAACGTTTTAAAGAACTCTCTTTAATGAAGATCCTAAATTAGAATAGCAACGAGCTCATAAGTAAAAGCAAAATCACAGCAGCTGCCTTTTTAGCTCATAGTACAAGTGTTGAAAATTAAATAAATAAAGTATTAACAAATCTATTATACAAGTTGAAGTTGGTGCACCTCGTACGTTTTTCAGAGTATGGAACATACTGTCCTGTCAACCGCGATTAACAACGCAACTTGACGAATGGTCTTCATGGTTTTAAATTCCAAGGCGAGTGGCCAAAACTGGCGGATGGTCTGTCACGCTCGAGTGAGGAGACCAAAGTTCTTACCTGCATGAACAGCCACCACACGGGTTTATTCCTCGACCCCACAAACACAGAAATAAGACAAGGAAAATCAACAATACAACAAAAGAAAGCCAACAAATAATGGTTTAATGAAAATAAATGCAATACAATAAAAAAAAAGTTGATGTAAAATAACTATTTGCTATTTCGAGTGACTCTCCACGGTGACAAAAAAATACACAAGAGGAATGATCAAATAAAACTAAATTGTTTCGTTTCAAGGTGGCTGGGACTTAGCTTTGCGCCGCAAATGACTGGTGGGTTTGCTGGTCGTCGAACCCGACTCACCGTGCAGGAAGGGCACAGGATGGCGTGGAATCGTGTCCGTAGCCAGCCGTCAGCATGAGGCCAGCAGGCAGTACAGCCTTCTTTGGTCTGCTCGCAACTTCCTCCATCTCCGAAGAGCACCACCCCCTCCTTCGACGTTGCATAGGTTCACCAGCTCCACAAGTTCTCCTTGTAAACGCACCCGAGACAAAGCATGACCGCCCACGATGAAAGTCAGGAGAGAGAGAGAGAGAGAGAGAGAGAGAGATAGAGAGATAGAGATAGAGATAGAGATAGAGATAGAGATAGAGATAGAGATAGAGATGGATTGGATAGGATAGATGGATAGGATTGGATGGATAGGATTGGATTGGATGGATTAGATAGATGGATAGATTCTTCTTCCTCTTCATAAAAGTTAGCCAAACCGTTCTCTCTCCTTATTCCTTTCAGAAGCATGCACAGAGCAAAACTAGCTCCTTCCCCGAGCGCATGAACCAACCAAGGCCGCAAGGGTCTGCCCGATCCTTCCTCTTCTTGTTGTTGAACCTTCCAGTTCTCTGACGCCACACTCTATCCAATGCCCAAGCTCCGTCAAATCATCCCATGTCCTCCCGACCAATGACGAAGCCCGGGGCGTGGTCTGCCGGGTACGATAGTTTCCACGCCCCTCTCCCACTGTGTGGGTGTGGCCTTGTTCCTTAGTCGGTTGGTGGGGTGGGGTTTAGTTGCCTGTCAGTTACGAACTTTCGAGGTGGGTTTCAATTGTCCAATCGGGAATGTTCGGCACTGTTGAATTAGGTGGTTATTGGTTAATGAATGGTTTGTATGGCCAGCCTCGTAAATAATAAAAACGCAGGTAAAAAAAATCACAGGGGGAAGCACACACTGGGGAAATTATCTTTAAACCCTACCTAATCAGCATGCCTTCACGCTGGGGGTGTGGTTCAATGTTGTAGGGTGTGAAGAACGCATAAACAACCTTAAGCTCTGTTTTTTCAACTTACGCATATCAAAATGGGCTTCCTACTACCACGTGGCCCATGCTAATTTATACACTCTTGTCTCCACTGCGGTATGATCGAAAATAAAGTACATAGCGGGACATTTGGACCGATGGAGTTGATTCGCACCCTCGACTGTTGAACACTTATTTCTCCATAAGATTGGCAAAACAATGCATGATAAGATGGTTATATTGTCGTGTGACTACCCTGTGTGGCGAACACCGCAAGGTGATACAGAGGGCCAAACAAGCTTTAACACTCCAAGGTATTCAGTTCAATGGTGGAGTTAATACGCGTGGGGAGCAAACGGGGATTAGAAGCCAGAGCGCTTACCTGCACATGTCTAACCAGCATTCCTCAGCCCTGCAACAAATCAACTCAAACCGAGACAAGTTTAAATTGCAACAAATAAACAGGTTTAATGAAAATAAATGCCAGCAAACAAAGCAAATGCACGATTAACTAAATTCCGAAATTGAGGGACCCTCCAACAGACTCGTATACAGACAAAGGATAAAATAACGATAAAATAACGACCGACTATCTAAAATAAATGTGTGTGGTTAGCACTTAGCTTTCTTTGCTCGGCTGGAACCCCCTTCATGAGTCGTCCAGGCCCCGTGTCCCTACGCGGGAAACACACGCCGGTTGGCACCAACTCATGGCTGAAAAAGTCGGCCTCTGCCAGACACTGCTTTCCTAGTTGCATGTCGTTCTTCCGACCGTCCAACCTCCCGATGTACCCGCTCAAAACTACGGGCGTTCAATCTTGGAGGGAATCAAATATCCCGCTGGTGCCGACACATGAAACAAAGAACGAATCCACGAACGAATCGTTCCCCCAGGAGCCAGTGATTGAATGAACAACGAGAGAGAATCAGTCCATGGCACGGCCGAAAGACCATGAACCAAGCCCAGTGAGCAATGCCAATACGAGGAGACGGCCGGTCAATTCAACAGCAAGTCCGGAGAGAGCAATAATCACGATCCACGCCAGCCAGGAGAGAGACGTTCACGATCCAGCAACCGAGAGAGTGATGTCAGGAATACTAGTGTTTTATAATCCATCCCCTTACGTCATCCTCATCTTAATCCAACCAGTCCGTGGCAACTCACCCGCTCCAGAACGTTCTCGCTGATGTCATCCTTCCACCAATCCCTAAGCGCCTCGTGCTCTCTCTAACCAATCACTGCTCTTCGGGGCATGCCTCTTGGCCTTTCCCGTCCTATGCCCTCACCACGTCGGGGTAATCAGCGCTAGTGCTTCATGCATGGTTCCCGATGGTTTTTATTAATTAATGTATTAATTAGGGTGTCGATTGCATGGCTTGGCTATGTTTCTGGTGCGGTGTCATGAGGAATAAATAACAGAGGCATCGACACAGGGGATTAATTTACCGATAATTCCTGAGCTAATTAACATACCCCACTCCTCTGATGGGGACAAAGTTACACTTACACGACAGTCCGGTCTAAACAAATACTTCTTAGATTGTGGTTCTTCTTCTTCATTGAGACATACGGAGCATGCTAATTTATGCAAATCTACCTGGTTCTAAGTTATCACTATCCCCTACAAACGTAGCAATATTTTTCTTTGTAATGTACATTTCTGGTTAACAACCATTTTCTGTAATTCCTGTAAAGTTTGAAACCGTACCATTAACAGCGATAAATATTGTTTAGTTTCTGGCAAGGAAAGCAAAATAAGCTTCTGGGTTTAAATGTAATGATGAGTAAATGAGGACGAGCCGATGAGGGGTTTCACTGTGCTGTTTAAAAAAATACAGGAGAAGCTGGGGCCCCTCGATGGGCCCGAGGCAGCGACCCCCTCCCCCCCTCCTAACTCCGCCCCCACCCTTGACACAGAGCTTTGGAGACCATGATATTGCCACAATGCATTTTGGGCTAAAACTAAGAAAGTGATGAACACTTGGTTTTCATTTCTGTGTTGCAAAGTCTTGCAATGTTAAAGCTGCTCATAGAAGATAACATATCGCAGACTTTGTTTGTCATTTACTGATCACTATCTGTTGTTTACTTGTAAATTCCTCAATGTCAGCAAGACAAGTCATAAAGTGTGAATTCCCCATAAATTGGCACATCTTTGTTTGTTACACTTTATTGTTATGTTTGTGGGGATAGGGGATTTAATGCCATAGTAGAGATAGAACTGTGTAGGGTAGCAAGGACCGCATGCGAGTACGAAGCCAATCTCGATATACTTAATGGGAGGGGGAGGGGGAGAGGAGGTGTTATGTCAACTAGGTAGGGTTAAGATTGGATTCCCCAGTATGTGATTGACTCCTGTGACCTTTTCATACATTATTATTCACAACTACCACAAGGCCAGCCAAGCAAAGCACACCATTAAACAACAAAAACCGACACGAATGCCGACAGAACCTGAGCAGAGCCGATCGACAAGTAAGCCCGCCCACATTAACACGATAGGAAAAAGGCCCCGCACAGTAAAGGCGGAGAATTGGTGGGCATTCAAGATGGCCGAGAGGCCCCACCCCCAAAGTGCATGATTGAACAGTGTGACGTCAGAGTGAGAAGGTTCCAGAGCTCGGAGGAAGTAGAATCACTCAGTCTCTCTCTCGTTCTTGCTTTGGTCTGACGCGGTCGCTCTTTACCTTCGCAAAAGCGGAAGGTTATGTTTTGATCGCTGTGTATTTATTTGTATGTCTGTGTGTATGTTAATCGCATAACTCAAAAAGTATTCAACCGAATTGCATGAAATTTGGTGGGATGATTGGTTATTATACGGGACACATTTGATTAGATTTTGGGAAACAGATTTGCTCAAATTCTGACTATTTTTAACTCGATCGTATTTCACTCAAAGTTATGAGCGACTGAAGAAGAAGATGTCCATCCAGGACGTCATCACTATAACGCGATCTCCCGCGATCATTTCAACCTCAAAAAAAATTATAATTGCAGATTTGACAATAGATGAGGCATATTAACAAACGAATGAAACAGATTTGCTCAAATTCTGACTATTTTTAACTCGATCGTATTTCACTCAAAGTTATGCGCGACTGAAGAAGAAGATGTCCATCCAGGACGTCATCACTATAACGCAATCTCCCGCGATTGTCCCTACACTGTTCTGTTCCCTACACTCCCATGCCAAGTACAGAACAGTAGCTGCGGCGAAGGTATGCGCTCTACCGAGTGCCCGTTCTAGTTGTCTTTTGTCTTGGGTCTTGAGTGCGTTCGTGAAGATAACTTTTGCAACGTTGGAGGAGGGGGTGTTGTTGATTGTGGTGCTTTTCGGGGGAGGAGGACCGTGTCTCGCTTGGACGAGGAGGCGAGGAAGGCCGGTTGGCTGCTTGCTCACGTCTGGGCGTTTTCAGCGCCATTTGTTGGAGCGTTTCCCACGCGGGTGGCTGCACAGACTGCTGCGACCATGAAGCTCCCAGGCATAGTTTGGGAAGCAAAGCTGAGTGCTGGTCGGCTTAAAAAGGAAACGTTTTGTTTTCATTAGGCCAAGGAAAAGATATTGCTGGTCTATGGTCAGCACGCGCATCGATTTTGACCCTGCGCGTCAACAATTTTTTTTCTTCAAATTTCCAGTGGTACCTACAACAGCGCGTGTCGTCTATATAATATAGAGCACATCATAAATTATGGAGCACATTAAACATCAACAATGCCGCGCCACCTCAAGTATTCGCGTATACTTGAGGTGGTGCCGAGACGAGATAATTGCAATTAAGTGAGCTGTGACGTCACTATCTCGCCGAAAACACGATTTCGAGCATGAGGAGCCATATAATATATGCATGTTGCCGGGCCGGCGTGCTATCTCGGGAAATACGAAATTGGTATCGACATTCGCGCACGGTTCTCCCCTAAAAAACTATGTTTAGTTTGTCCAAATCCAACCAGCCGTTCCAAAGATATGAGTAGTTTTATGTGCCAAATGAATCCAATCGGCTGGATATTGTCATTTATTGAAACGAAGACGTTCTTTGTCGGGTTCGTGTGAAGCAACCAGAAGGCCGAGAGAGCTGCGGGTGGTCTCCTTAGTTAGGCCTGGATCTTATCTCGTTTGTCCTAACGTTGTGAGTGTCTGTGATAATCTGGTGGACTGGGAGAAGAGATCGTGGGAGACCATCGGCATGTATTGAAGTGCCTCCGCGTTAGCCGTTTAGCCCAGCTGCGCATGCGCCGATTTGAACCACACCATTCAGCCCATCTGCGCATGCACGGCTTTGATACACATGCAGCATCATCCCGTACACGAAAATTGGTCCAGGGGTGTAGTCATTCGCGCGGTTTTTCAGGGCGCATGCGCGGTTTTTTCAGCATTCAAATGCTTCGGCAATCGCCTGTTAGACCACTTGCGCATGCGCAGTGTTGACGCGATCGACGCATTGGAATGTTTGACTGTACGGCGAGGCGATCTCGAGAACGAAATAGCAGTCTATAATATGCATGAAGAACTTAATGATTTTCAGAATAAATACATTTTAAAATAACTTAAGCTTGTGTTCATTATTTACAAAAAGGCCTACCTGTCCCATTGGCTGTCTTTAATTTCTCTCTGTGCGGCGCCACTGCAGATGAGGAGGACCGCAAGGCATGAGGACACTAAAAAACACCTTTATATGTGCAATCCATGCTTTTCAGAAAAAAGAAAGAAAAAAAACTGCATCACCGCATCAATTCTGGAACTTTGGTCTGACCAGAGACCAGCAATCTATTTTTTGGGGCCTTATCGTTCCCCTTGTCTGTTTTTGTGTCTGTGGAGGGTCCATCACAGTAGGAATTATAGTTTTTACCTCACCGTTCTTTTTATCTTGCCAAAACGAAGTTTTTGCAAGATGTATTAGTCAGCTTGTATGTTTGTTTGTTTGTTTGTTTGTTTGTTTTTTTGTTTGTGGTTAATCATTTTTTTTCACGTTTAGATCACTCTGTAGACCACAGTTATTATTGGAAACTCCTGTAACTTCGCATATCAGAGTCCTATAGAGATACCCTTCAGCACACAAAATTTTGAAGGTCAAGGTCAAAGGTCAAGGTCACTTTGTGGTCAATCATGGAGGTCGACGAAACACTAATTTTTTGAGTAACTTTGATCGGATCGTCTCCAAACTTCATGGGAATCTAGTATATGGTCCGGCGCTCAGCTGATTAGTTTTTGGTGGCGATCGGCCTTGACCTTCATGGTTAGCGCTGGAGGTCGAAAATTTATTGACCCCAAGGTCAAATGTTGAAATCGTAGGTACCATATCGAGTAATACCTCATATGAATGCCCTTGATGAGTGCTTCCCAGATCTGTAAACAGTTTGACGCTATGACGTCATTTGATGACGTCATGACGAAAAAACGGAATTTTCATGAAAAAATTATTTCCTCAGTTCTCATCAAAATCTTTCAATATTTCATGTGCGTTGGTCATGAAGACATACTATTCACCATACGAAATTATTAAGGTCAAGGTCAAAGGTCAAGGTCACTTTGCGCTTCTAGTGGATAGCAGTTCTGTTCACCTCAGTGTGACCTGAAGCAAGTCACTCATGTTCACATTTTGGCAAGATACGGTTCACCCTGTGGGTGACATATGTTCATTATCTTGCCAAAACGAAGTTTTTGCAAGATGTATTAGTCAGCTTGTATGTTTGTTTGTTTGTTATCTTGCCAAAACGAAGTTTTTGCAAGATGTATTAGTCAGCTTGTATGTTTGTTTGTTTGTTTGTTTTTTTGTTTGTGGTTAATCATTTTTTTTCACGTTTAGATCACTCTGTAGACCACAGTTATTATTGGAAACTCCTGTAACTTCGCATATCAGAGTCCTATAGAGATACCCTTCAGCACACAAAATTTTGAAGGTCAAGGTCAAAGGTCACGGTCACTTTGTGGTCAATCATGGAGGTCGACGAAACCCTTATTTTTTGAGTAACTTTGATCGGATCGTCTCCAAACTTCATGGGAATCTAGTATATGGTCCGGCGCTCAGCTGATTAGTTTTTGGTGGCGATCGGCCTTGACCTTCATGGTTAGCGCTGGAGGTCGAAAATTATTGACCCCAAGGTCAAATGTTGAAATCGTAGGTACCATATCGAGTAATACCTCATATGAATGCCCTTGATGAGTGCTTCCCAGATCTGTAAACAGTTTGACGCTATGACGTCATTTGATGACGTCATGACGAAAAAACGGAATTTTCATGAAAAAATTATTTCCTCAGTTCTCATCAAAATCTTTCAATATTTCATGTGCGTTGGTCATGAAGACATACTATTCACCATACGAAATTATTAAGGTCAAGGTCAAAGGTCAAGGTCACTTTGCGCTTCTAGTGGATAGCAGTTCTGTTCACCTCAGTGTGACCTGAAGCAAGTCACTCATGTTCACATTTTGGCAAGATACGGTTCACCCTGTGGGTGACATATGTTCATTTTATTCATTACATTTACTTTCATTAAATTTGTTACTGTTGCATTTTATTGTCGTGTGTGTTTCTGTGTTTGTGGGTTCGAGTATAAGGCCCGTGAGGTCTGTGCAGGTAAGCACTTTGGTACCTTAACCCGCACACGACGGGCCAACACCCAGTTTCGGCTTCGCGCCTCGGAATTAAACTTGTTACGGCCATTCGTCACCCAGCAGTGTTAACCGTTCGGGCTGACACGACAGTATATAAGGGGTTCATTTGAAACATTTCACTGGAGAGGCTGAACGACGCATGGTGCTGACTTATTATAAACAACTTATTATAAACAAACAACTTATTATAAACTTATTATAAAACAACACACAACTGTGTTGTTTTAGCACCTGTCTCCGTGTGCACTTATTTAATAAATTATTCTACCAACCTGTGAACTGGTATGGCTTGATCGAGATTCGAGTTATTCCATGACATCACCCTTAAAACACACTTGAGAATTCACACTGGTGAACGCCCATACAAATGCAAAAGTTGTGGAAAATCATTTAATCAGTTATCCACCCAAAAACACACACATGATAATTCACAATGGAGAATGTCTGTACAAATGCCCAGTTTGTAGCAAATGTTTTCAATTGATCATGCCTCCTGAAAAACATGTGGAAATTCACAATGGAGAACAAGGAGATTGCCAGAAAGAGAATGTTCATGCAAATGCAAATTTGTGTAAAATCCTTCATTAAATCATATGAGCTCATGAAACACTTTCTATTGCTCTCCCCTCCCTCCACCACCAAGTCCTCCCACTCCTAACCCTAAGGAACCAATCCCCTCCCCATCACAACTTCTCAATCCCCCCCTTCCAAATCTGTCCAATCTGTCCAATCTCTCTCCCCTCCTCTCCACAACGCCTCAACCCCACACCCCCTTCAAAAGCTGTCCAATCTTTACTCTCTTTCCCTCCCTTCCCCTCATCCTACTCCCGCTAATAAAAGCAAAATGGGCATTCCCAAATCGAAGCAGCAGAATATTTAACACATTTGCTTCTGTATCATGCTATCACCGACTTCACAGAAATCTGTCCCAGTCGCCTGTCCAACTCGCAATTTTAAGAGAAAATAGTTGAAAATAATGGCAAGGACCTGCACAACTTCTGTGGTAAAAACGCTGCTTGAGAGAATGCCACAGAGGTCATTTGACCAGGCCAGTGTTGCCAACACCCCGCCTTAGGCGCCCAATTGGGCTCCTTTGGATCAGGCTGACCAGGTGTCCCGTATTGTCCCAATCAAAACCTTCTTCACAGCAAAAGACTCTTCAGAAGTAGAAAAGGTAACCTGGATAATGAACAATCTAAAGAAAACTTGGTAATTATTTACTTTTTCACATAAACGTGTGATTATCATTTTCTCATCAGACTTTATAAGATGAACTTCCAGCATTTTCCCAACTTTTAGTGCAAGTTTCCATTTGGAAACACGTTTTCACGTTATTTCAAAGAGTAAAGATGAAATTACCGAAACGTTTTTGCCTTAACACGTAAATATGGTGATGTTTATCTGTTTGATCGAACAGCAAAGACCCGGTGGACGGGATAATTCCCACACTTTTATAATGTCCCCTCCCTCCACCCCGAACTGCCAGGACTTATAATGGGTTCAAAAGGGTAATTCTAAAAGGATCTAAAGGGTAATTCTAAAGGGTTCTAAAGGTTAATTCTAAAAGGTTCAAAAGGGTAATTCTAAAAGGTTCTAAAGGGTAATTCTAAATGGTTCTAAAGGTTAATTCGAAAAGGTTCAAAAGGGTAATTCTGAAGGATTCAAAAGGGTAATTCTGAAGGATTCAAAAGGGTAATTCTGAAGGATTCAAAAGGGTAATTCTGAAGGATTCAAAAGGGTAATTCTGAAGGATTCAAAAGGGTAATTCTGAAGGATTCAAAAGGGTAATTCTGAAGGATTCAAAAGGGTAATTCTGAAGGATTCAAAAGGGTAATTCTAAAAGGTTCAAAAGGGTAATTCTAAATGGTTCAAAAGGGTAATTCTAAATGGTTCAAAAGGGTAATTCTAAATGGTTCAAAAGGGTAATTCTGAAGGATTCAAAAGGGTAATTCTAAATGGTTCAAAAGGGTAATTCTAAAGGGTTCAAAAGGGTAATTCTAAATGGTTCAAAAGGGTAATTCTGAAGGATTCAAAAGGGTAATTCTGAAGGATTCAAAAGGGTAATTCTGAAGGATTCAAAAGGGTAATTCTAAAAGGTTCAAAAGGGTAATTCTGAAGGATTCAAAAGGGTAATTCTAAAAGGTTCAAAAGGGTAATTCTGAAGGATTCAAAAGGGTAATTCTGAAGGATTCAAAAGGGTAATTCTAAAAGGTTCAAAAGGGTAATTCTGAAGGATTCAAAAGGGTAATTCTGAAGGATTCAAAAGGGTAATTCTGAAGGATTCAAAAGGGTAATTCTAAAAGGTTCAAAAGGGTAATTCTGAAGGATTCAAAAGGGTAATTCTGAAGGATTCAAAAGGGTAATTCTAAATGGTTCAAAAGGGTAATTCTAAAGGGTTCAAAAGGGTAATTCTAAATGGTTCAAAAGGGTAATTCTGAAGGATTCAAAAGGGTAATTCTAAAATGTTTAAAACTGTAATTCTAAATGGTTCAAAAGGGTAATTCTGAAGGATTCAAAAGGGTAATTCTGAAGGATTCAAAAGGGTAATTCTAAATGGTTCAAAAGGGTAATTCTAAAGGGTTCAAAAGGGTAATTCTAAATGGTTCAAAAGGGTAATTCTGAATGGTTCAAAGGGGTAATTCTAAAAGGTTCAAAAGGGTAATTCTGAAGGATTCAAAAGGGTAATTCTAAAAGGTTCAAAAGGGTAATTCTGAAGGATTCAAAAGGGTAATTCTAAAAGGTTCAAAAGGGTAATTCTGAAGGATTCAAAAGGGTAATTCTAAAAGGTTCAAAAGGGTAATTCTAAATGGTTCAAAAGGGTAATTCTGAAGGATTCAAAAGGGTAATTCTAAAAGGTTCAAAAGGGTAATTCTGAAGGATTCAAAACGGTAATTCTAAATGGTTCAAAAGGGTAATTCTAAAGGGTTCAAAAGGGTAATTCTAAATGGTTCAAAAGGGTAATTCTGAAGGCTTCAAAAGGGTAATTCTAAAGGGTTCAAAAGGGTAATTCTAAATGGTTCAAAGGGGTAATTCTGAAGGCTTCAAAAGGGTAATTCTAAAGGGTTCAAAAGGGTAATTCTAAAGGGTTCAAAAGGGTAATTCTAAAAGGTTCTAAAGGCGAGTTGTCATTGGTTCTAAAGGGTAATTCTAAAGGGTTCTAAATGGTCATTGTAATTGGTTCTACAGGATAATTATAATGGGTTCTAAAGGGTAATTCTTAAGGGTTTTAAAGGCTAGTTGTAATGGGTTCTAAAGGGTAATTCTAAAGGGTTCTAAATGGTAATTGTAGTGGGTTCTAAAGGGTAATTGTGGTGGGTTCTAAAGATTAATTGTTGTGGGTTGTAAAGGGTAATTGTAGTGGGTTCTAAAGGGTAATTTAGTGGGTTCTAGAAGGTAGTTGTAGTGGGTTCGAAAGAGTAATTGTAGTGGTTCTAAATGGTAATTGTAGTGGGTTTTAAAGGGCATTTTAGTGGGTTCTAAAGGTTAATTGTAGTGGGTTTTAAAGGGTAATTGTGATATGTTCTAAAGGGTAATTGTTGTGGGTTCTAAAGGGTAACTGTTGTGGGTGCTCAAGGCTAATTGTAGTGGGTTTTAAAGGGTAATTGTAGTGGGTTCTAAAGGGTAATTGTTATGGGTTGTAAACGGTAATTGTAGTGGTTTCCAAAGGGTAATTTTAGTGGGTTCTAAAGGTTAGTTGTAGTGGGTTCTAAAGGGTAATTAGAATGGGTTCTAAAGGGTCATTCTAAAGGGTTCAAAAGGCTAGTTGTCATGGGTTCTAAAGGGTAATGGTAGTGGGTTCTAAAGGGTAACTGTTGTGGGTGCTAAAGGCTAATTGTAGTGGGTTTTAAAGGGTAATTGTAGTGGGTTCTAAAGGGTAATTGTTATGGGTTCTAAACGGTAATTGTAGTGGTTTCCAAAGGGTAATTTTAGTGGGTTCTAAAGGATAGTTGTAGTGGGTTCTAAAGGGTAATTATAATGGGTTCTAATGCGTCATTCTAAAGGGTTCCAAAGGATAGTTGTCATGGGCTCTCAAGGGTAATTGTGATGGGTTCTAAAGGGTAATTGTATTGGGTTCTAAAGTGTAATTGCCTAAGTGTCCCGAATTTTCTTTTCCTCGGACCTGGTCACCCTGCTTTTGACTTACCTGCCGCGCTGTCGCTGCTGTCTGCTGTCGCACCTCATCAAAATTTGGGATACTTTGCCTTCCATCAAGGCGCGGCACTCTTTTCAATTTCAAGATGTTTTGCAATGCTCTCAGACACTCGGTGAAAAGAACCGGAGCATCTCTTCAAAGGAGCACCGATCACGATGACGTCACGATGATTGGATCATGTTCTTGGGCTGTGTGGACCAAAGATATTGGAGCAGAGGAAGATAAACCACTCGGCCGTGAACGGGAAGTATCCAATAGGCGTGCTCGGCCGCCATTTTAGTAAGCAACTCCGCAAGCAATGCCAGCTGAGAGCAAGGCATGACAACATTAGACCCTATTGGCCTACCTCCGATCATGGACGTCCACAGGTGGGGTTGCGGGAAGGGGGGATCTGACCCCACCAGAACTCTTCCCATTTTCCCCTTACGGTGAAGCATGTAAAATAAAGATAGCAGGTCCTTTGGACCGACTTTTATGTGTTGCACACCACCGTAAAATGTGATTTTAATGTAAAATCTCACAGATAAATTGTGCAAATTCCTTCTTATACACTTTAGTAGGCTCCAATATACCGAATTATGTAAGTTTCAGCGAAAGGTTGTGGTTAATTATCGTTTTTGTGAACTTAATGGTAATTGTAATTTAATGCGTTCGGTACCCATTACAGTACAATGTAATGATCTATTTGATCCATTTGATCGTGCGTCTAAAGGGTTCTTTTATAGTTTTTATCTTTACTCTCTTTACTGAGATTCACAACATGTTTACGTGAAAAAGTAAATAACTAAGTATTTTGTTCCATTTATATTTTGACGTGAAATTTAGAGCACTTCTCTGCTCTAACGTTCGAAAGGGATGATATGTTCTAAAGCAGGGGTTCCCAACCTTTTTTGTGTTAAGGCCGTCTTGGCTCCCCAGCACCCCCTCCCTTTCGCGATGGTCGACTGGCGGAGCACGTGTAAGTAGGCCAGTGGGATCTGGGGGGCATGCCCCCCAGAAATTTTTTGATTTCTAGATGCTCTGTGGTGCATTCTGAGAGGTGTTTTCTCCTTTAATTGGCTATTTTGTTTGTATGATAATTGGTAAATTATTACACAGAAAATGAGGAATGCCAAGTAGCCGACATTAACATGTAGTTCCATAGTTTTTTCCTGTTCCTTACTGGCTCCCAACTACATCGTTTTTGGAAAAAGCAAACAAAGCAACGTTGCTCGAATGATGCATGTTTGCTATGAGATTTTAATATTATCAGTAGCAACACTATGGACAGCATAAAATAGAACTGTCACACAAGAAAACAGTATGAAAAGGTTCCAAGTCAAAAATATGTGAAAGATAAAAACCTTTGTTGTGTGTGTATTTAATGCAGTTTGTTATAATCTCACAAAAAGAAATAATTCGACAACAACTCAGGTAATCAAAACTAGGGACACGGTGCATGCGCCATAAAAGTGAATTAAAAACTCAGTGGGATGGCTGAAATTGCATTTTAGCTAACAATTGGGGTATCCGTGGTTGAGTCACAGTCAGGGCACAGCGGAGGTCATCTTCCATGTGGAGCTGATTATGCTGTTTCGATTTGATATTCAACATCGTGGAAAACCCCACTTCGCAGAGATAGGTAGATGAGAATGGCAGAAGCACCTGTATAGCTATCTGGCTGATATTAGGGTAGCGACCCATTCCCACCCAAAACTCCATCAAGCTCTTCTCTTCAAATGTGTCTTTGGCAAATGAATCATTACGGAGATCCAGGAATTCATCTTGCATTGCATGCGGCATGCTCTCCATGCAAAGGTTGATGGAAAAAGGATTCCTCACAATTTTTGCCTCACTTCCCATGCTGTCTTGCAATTCAGACATTCTTTCGAACATAGCAATGTTTCCTGTGTTCACTTTCCTGCCCAAGTTTTGGAGCTTGGCAACAAATCCTCTGAGATGATTGTGGAAAAGAATAATATTAGTTGCTCTTCCTTGGAGCTCGAGGTTCAGCTGGTTCTGCTGCTCGAAAATGTCAGCAAGATAAGCAAGTCGTTTGTTCCACAATTCTTTGTCGTAATGCTGCAGGAGGTCATGTTTCCCTTGAAGATTCAAGAAATGTTTGACTTCCACACGAAGTTCAAAGACGTGGTTCAGAACATTCCCTTTCGAAAGCCAGCATACAGCAGTATAGTACAGCAACGTTTCATGTTCTGCGTTCATGTCTTTGCACAGCTCCTTGAACATTCGGGTGTTGAGAGCCCCTGCCTTGATGTAGTCAACAAACTTGTTATGACTTCAAGAACTTTCTTCAATGAGAGAGGGAGAGTCTTACAACCCAGGGCGTAGCGATGAATCATACAGTGGGTTCCTTTTGCTAGTGGTGCTAGCATCTTCACTTTTGCTTGGAATCCGGATTTGGAACCAAGCATGGCAGGAGCACCGTCAGTACAGACACCACATACATTCTCCCACTGAATTCCTCCCGCATGAAAGAACAACTTCATTTTATCCATGATGTCGTTAGCTTTTGTCGTTGTTTCCAGGGCACTGCAGAACAGGAATTCTTCCTTGATATCTCCCTTTGTCGGGCATGGGGGGCATGGGGGGCACACCACGTGACACAGGGCACCTGAGAAATATATATATAATTGTCTTTCTTTTGCTTGCTTCAAAAAAGCTAGATTCAATCATGTTGTTTTCACGGCTCAGTCAGATCCAACCCTGGAGACGTTTTTCAACATCTTCCAAAGGGAGAAAAGTTATGGGAATAGTTGTCATTTAATCCTTGTTTGGCTTTCAGTTAACCTCGAGCAGAGTATGAGTTAATATGTTTCCTTTGATTTGTATGCCTGGCTCAATATGTTTTACTGCCAAATGTAACACAAGGGATATTGTTTTTGGGAACGCATCCCGGGGCCTTGTAAAGCCCAGCTTGTTTGGAATTAGAGCCTGAGAAATATCTTACTTTCACACACATCTGTGGCTTCAAACTCGGCCCTCCTGTCTGAAGTCATTACTTCAGTGGAGGCTTTTTTAGGCTTTGTTCGATTATATAAAGGATTTTGTGTCAGAGTGTTTTAGCGCGGCTTGGACTTGCACGGTCTTGTGTGACAAGGCCCTGCGATTTCAAGATGTGTTCCACAATTGTGTTTGCCCGATTATTAAACCTCACTTGCTGCTTCAAAGGTGCCTCTTCTTGAGTTCCACAGGGGGGTGGGGGGCTCCCCCACACCTTGACATAGCGAACGAATGCCAGTAGCTGGGAGCAGGAACTAACATCGGTCGATTCGTCAAGTTGAAAAGACAACAAGCCGAAAGGCACCACCTTAATCTCATTGATGATCTGTTGTTTCACATCTTCCGACATGTCACGGATATGACGCTGCACTGCGTTATTCGATGAAGACACCTGTTCAACTTTACAAGCCTCTGCCTTGCCGAAAACCCGTTCAACAATGAGGAGGGTACAAGGCTTGATGAGTGTCTCCCCAATCGAGTGGGGTTTTTTTCTTCTTTGCAATTTCAAGAGAAACTTCATAAGAAGCCTGGACAGTTGCCACATTTTGTTGTTGAAAAGCTCCTCCCTCATCCAACTTCTGTCACTTTAAATTTCTTTCATGCCGCTTGAAAAATTTGGGATCTTGCTTTGCATGTTGTGCGTGACTCGTCTCGAGGTGCAACTTCAACTTGGATGGCCTCATGGATTCATTACACAATGAATCACACATTACACATTACACAATTACACAATTGTGGTTTCTCTTGGCCAGACACGGTAATGGACGTGAATCAAAGCTTTATGTATTCACCAAGATACTTTCTTGTTTTTACTCCCAGAAGCCATAACGTCAAATCTGCAATAGGAAAAAAAAAACAATATTAAAGTCAAAACAATATTTAAAACAAACACAAAACAATATTACATTTTTAGTATGGTTCAAATTACCCCATGCCCCCCCCCCCCCAAGAAATACACCATTGCTCCCCTGGGGGCCATGGCCCCCAGGTTGGGAACCATGGTTCTAAAGGGATGTGCAGAATGACATATGAACGGTTTGATGCATTGAACGACATGCCCGCGAGGAAGACCACTCCTCCTCCCGATGATCAGGTACTCTGTCTGTCCACAGCTTAGGAGAACCCTATCTCGAGTCAACCCATGCAAGGCTGCTGGACCTGACAGTATACCTGGTCATGTGCTCAGGGAATGTGCAGACCAGCTGGCAGACGTCCTCACAGACATCTTCAGCATATCCCTGAGCCAGGTGGTTGTCCCAGTATGCTTTAAGGCCACCACCATCATACCAGTGCCAAAGAAGTGAACAGTGTCCTGCCTTAATGACTATTGCCCTGTGGCACTCACATCAATTATTATAAAGTGCCTCGAGAGGCTAGTCATGGGCCACATGAAAACCAGACCCCTCAATTCACTAGACCCCCTCCAGTTTGCATACCGTCCTAACCGGTCTACTGAGGATGCCATATCCTCTGTCTTTCATCTGGCCCTGTCTCACCTGGAAAACAAAAACACTTATGTAAGAATGCTGTTTATTGATTTCAGTTCAGCATTTAATACAATTATGCCCCAGAAGTTGATAGGGAAGTTGGGCCTGTTGGGCTTGGACACCTCCCTCTGTAATTGGATCCTGGACTTCCTGACCAAGAGATCTCAGACAGTCCGAATCGGAAATAACATCTCCGGCATCACCACACTGAGCACCGTTGCCCCCCAGGGCTGTATGCTCAGTCCACTGCTGTTCACATTGCTGACTCATGACTGTTCTGCCAAGGACAGTTCAAATCATATCATCAAGTTTGAGGACGACGACAGTGGTGGGTCTCATCAGCAACAATGATGAGTCAGCATACAGAGAGGATGCGGAATGGCTAGCAGTCTGGTGTAGTAACAATAATCTGTCTCTTAATGTGGAGAAAACAAAAAAGATAACTGTAGATTTCAGGAAGGCCCGCGCTGACCACTCCCCACTGTGCATCAACGGTTCCACCGTGGAGACAGTTAGGAGCACTAAGTTTCTTGGTGTGCACATCACAAATGACCTCAAATGGTCCTTCAACACCACTTTTCCAGCCAAGAGAGCACAGCAGCGTCTCTATATCCTGCGACGCATGAGGGAGGCAAGCCTTCCCCCCTCCATCCTCACCTTATTCTACAGGGGTACCATTGAGAGCGTTCTGACCAGCTGTATCACTGTCTGGTATGGGAACTGCAATGTCTAGGACCGCCAGACTCTGCAGCGGATAGTGAAGATGGCTGAAAACATAATTGGGGTCTCTTTCCCCTCCATGCAGGATATCTATTACAAACGCTGCACACGCAAAGCCGCCAGCATAGCTGACGACCGTTTCCACCCATCCTATGGACTTTTTGCCCTCCTGCCATCTGGGAAAAGGTACCGCAGCATCCGGGCCAGATCTACCAGACTCTGTAACAGCTTCTTCCCCCAGGCTGTCAGGCTCCTCAACACCCTATAACCTTCCACCACCTGCTTTGATTTAACTAACGGGGTCTAAACGCCCTCCCCCTCCACACCCTCTCCCCCAGCCCCCTTCTTGCACTACATATATCATATGTTGCTGTACAATATATTGTTGTGGATGCCGGGTTTGTCGAAGTACTAACGGGGGTTGTGCCCTGTTCCCCCTTGAAGGCCACCAACCGCGAGCGACTAAGCTCGTGATTGATGGATTGCTAAGCAATTCCGATCGCCAACCTCCCAGCCATGCGCCGAAGAGTTTGCTGGTCAATTAATCCCAAGTACCTTTAAGACACGCGACCGAAGAAACCGGGGATCGAACCCTCACCTTCCCACACCTTATTGCGTGCCCAGCGGATCTGCACGGTGTGGAAAGCGGCGTTACCTGACATGATTTACGGACCTGATTCAAGCCAAATTCGGTCTCGGATGATGCTAGGCCAATGGAGAAAAGACGTATCCAAACAGGTTTGAAAGTAACACAAAATGTACAGCCTTTTATTGAGAAGGCACAGAGTAACAGAGACGAAGATGCACCTCATCAATCCTTACCTAATAATAAACCCCACTGGCGCCTTCACACTCTCACAGGGAATAACAAACTGGTTATAATCGTACCGATGTACGTGCTGGGATTCCGAAGGTGGCCACGTGGTCTGGTGTGCACAGCGCGCAGCCCGATCCTCGATCCGGACATGCAGACTGGACGAGGTATCTGGACGATGAACTTCCCAGGTTGCACAAGCTGCAATGCAGGTTAACAGGCTTCGCTTCAAGGTGAGTCGCGGGAGAAGCCAACGCTTGCAGGTCAGCCTGATCAGAGCGAGAGATCAGCGAAGAGCGATGGGTGTCGGTCGGCGAAGCACAAAGCAAGAGCAGGAGTGTCAGCGAAGCACAATGCAAGAGGGTCTGGGCAAGAGGGATGTCGTGGCGCAGCAAAATCCAAGAGCAAGAGTCCAGAGCAAGAGGAGGGGTGATGCGATGGGCGGGGGCTTTTGTCAGACTCCAAAACCTTCCCGTATGTTCCACAGCCTCCCATTGGCTGAGGTTGGTCACATGCTGGCTTTCAATCCTTCCTCCTCATTAGAAGGTTTCAGTGCTCCTTCGCTCTTTCATTCGGGGAGGTTTCACAGCCCATTGGTCGCTTGCTGGTGACGTGTTCTCGACCCCTCATTGGCCACGTGGGCTTCGAATTTGGCCACGCCTTCCTGCACATTAAAAATGGCTTCCCTTAACCACACGAAGGTTTGAAATCCTCCCGACTCTCAACGTATATTTGGTCTCTATTATTAGACAATGGGAAGGGGCTAATCTTTACATTCAATAAGAAATAACTAACTACTGCAGGCTACATGTGCAATTAACTATAGGGGGTTTGCCTTTATGGCAAAACCGCAACAATATGTTGCTACATAAATATTTTACTTATCAGATGTAACCTACGGTGAACTGTTCAACTCTATACATTTTTGTTAAAATTTTTATTTTCTGTTGTCTTGGATATACTCATATTGCCATGAATATTCATTGTGTATTTTACTGTATACTATCCTGTGTATTTATAGTATTGTTCTGTGTATTTATGGTATTGCGTTACACTTGTCATGTCCAATTGCACTATGTGTAGTCTTGTTGAGTGTTTATATTGCACCGAGGCCCAGGAGGAACGTCATTTCGTTCCATTTTATACTGTATTGTATGCTTCAACAGTGGGAGCTTCAACAGGACAAGTCACACAATTTTTTCCACCCTTTGAATTTTTTTGCTTCCCCTCTGAAATTTATCTGGCGAATGCCCATGCCTACAATGTAAGTTAGAATCGCAATCTCCATAGTCATGCCATCCAAAAAAATAATAATAACTTGCCATATCTTGCGTAACAGTTGTGGGAGCAGTTTCAATCAGATAGTGACGTGAAAAATTTACCCACTTCTCGTCTGAAGCAGGAAGTGGTAGAAAACCTATTTACCATGAAGGAGGAAAGGTGAGTGCAGAGACAATCCATCTTCAAAGGTCTCACCAACAAGAAAATAATGAGTCGATCAGTGCAGTTTGTCACACCTGTTCAGCACAGATACAATAAATGTTGCAACTCCTAATGTTCAACTCAGGCCTCCTCAGCAGAACACACCAGCATACATCTCTGGTTATCTTTGTCGAAGAATCCTCAGTGGACATGAATTGCTGTCATCGTGTCTGGTTTACAGAAAGGCTCTTCGAAGAAGTGATGCTGAATTGGATGACCCCGCCCTGCTCTTCATCCACAACAGGGCATATGACATCCAAGTCCAACATTCGATCTCTGATAGTCCCATCAGATGAGTTTCCTCACTTTTTGTTCACACTGTGAGGAAGCGATTCGCACTGAATTCAGTGAATCTAAGACAGAGAAACAATATCTGTCTCCTGCACAATGAAGCCATGCATCAGCTGGATGTCTACAGGGGTTTGTGCAGTTGCAGTGAGTGAGGGAAATTCAGAATAGTTGCAACATTTGTACATGTCCATCATGCCACTGTCAAGAGGAAGTGTAGAAAAGTTCAAAAGGTGTCGCACAAATAAGATCCAATATATGGACAGTTGGAAGTGTTTCTCGTAAAGACGTTGGACAACGTGCGCATGTAGGGGCACATGTAGGGCAGTGTGGTAATATTCACCTTGATGAAGCAGAACTTATACGGAAGAAAGAAGGTAAAGTCAATTTGCATACACTTGACTGAAAATGTTGGTTGATCATTTTGTTTGTATCAATAGAAACTGTAAAGTTGATGCTTGATATTGAAGGATGTACATTGTGGAGATTTTGCAAGTTCTTTTCTTCTTCGTAAGTCTTTGATGGATGGTTCAAAGAACATAGGTGGTGGTCGATGCGCTCTGAAAAAGTTGTCAGTACAGGAAATAAAATGATACACAATTGTGGTATTTGGAAATGTAAGACTGAAGAGAGAAAAGCTTGCCAGGATTGTGAGATTACAGAATGAGAGAAGATTGATGTGGATGTAATGTCGATTCTGTGAATGAACTGGAGAGACTGAAAGTTTTGCTGGTGTTGTGCACATTCCTTGGCATTTTACAGTCACGTGAAAAAGTAAGTACACCCCATGTAAAGTTTTGACTTTTTCAACATATTTCAACACACAGCTATTTGATCTTCATTTCAACAATATTGAGAGATAAAGGTGATATAATATAACAAATATCATGAAACATTGACATTTTGTAGTCCATTGTATAACTTAAATAAACATAAATGCAAATTTCACATGTGGAAAAAGTAAGTACACCCTTGGCTCTAATAAGTGGTATTGCCCCTTTGGCAGAAACAACCTCAAGTAGGCATTCCTTATAACTGTCTACCAGTCTCTGACATCGACTGGGAGAAATTTTTGCCGACTACTCCATACAGAATTCTTTCAGCTGTGTGATGATTGAGGGGTTTCTTGCATGCACAGCTCATTTCAAATCCCCCCACAACATCTCGATGGGATTTAGATCCGGGCTTTGACTTGGCCATTCCAGGACCCTCCATTTCTTTATTTTCAGCCATTCCTTGGTGGATTTACTGGTATGTTTAGGGTCATTGTCATGTTGCAAGGTCCACCTTCGGTTGCGCTTCAACTTTTCGACAGATGGCCTCACATTATCCTCAAGCACCCCTCTGGTACAATGAAGAATTCATAGTGGATTCTATGATGGTGAGCTGCCCAGGCCCTGATGCAGCAAACCTGCCCAAACCATAATATTTCCACCACCATGCCTTACAGTTGGTATCAGGTCTTTGTGGTCAAATGCTGTCTTTGGTTTTCGCCAAACATGTCTTCTGGTACTGTGGCCAAATAGCTCTACCGTTGACTAATCTGTCCAGAGCACATTGTTCCAGAAGTGCTGGTCTTTGCCTCGGTGTTCATTGGCAAACTTTAGTCTTGCCCTGATGTTCTTTCTGGACAGCAAAGGTTTCCTCCTGGCACACCTCCCATGTAGATCAAATTTGTGAAGCCTCTTTCTAATGGTAGACTCCTGCACTTTGACATCAACAGTGGCAAGAGCTACCTGTAGGTCCCGTGATGACATTCTGGGGTTCTTAGATACTTCTTTCAGCATCTTGCGGTCTGCTCTCGGGCTGAACTTGCTGGGGCGGCCTGGCCTGAACAAGTTGGCAGTTGTTTGGAATCTTCTCCACTTGTAGATGATCTTCTGGACAGTCGAATGATTGATTTCAAATTGTTTGGAGATCTTTTTAAATCCCTTCCCAGACTTGTAGGCATCTATAACCTTCTTTCTGAAGGCCTCAGAGAGCTCTTTTGATCGAGGCATGGTGACGCCGCACAGTTCAACAACAAAGAGCAAACCAAACTAAATGTCTGAGGTTTAAATAAGACAGGTTCCTCAAAGATCCTCTCTAACAATGTTCTAAGCATTTGCACCTGAGCTGGTGCACCTGATTCTAATTTTAGGTATTTGAAGTCGTGATAAATGTAGGGGTGTACTTACTTTTTCCACATGCAAAATTTGCATTTATGTTTATTTAAATTATACAATGGACTACAAAATGTAAATGTTTCATGATATTTGTTATATTATATCACCTTTATCTATCAATATTGTTGAAATGAAGATTAAATAGTTGTCTGTTGAAATATGTTGAAAAAGTCAAAACTTTACATGGGGTGTACTTACTTTTTCACGTGACTGTATCTGATATGTCAATGGGAACAAACACAGACCCTGGTTATAGTCAAAGAAAGTTAATGTATAATGATGATACAAAAGCAGAGAATAGTTTTACCTTAGCAGTACCCCTTAAGGGTATATTTGGATTTTGTGATTATGATAAAGTTTTGTGTGGTCTTAAAATTCGATTTCAACTACAAAGGAATGATAATGTAAATAGATTGCTTTTTGGGGCTGCTAATGCTTTCGGTGCTAATAATAAATTTGTTATTAATGATTTGTGTTGGTATATCAGCGAATATACTCCTAATCTTAAAACGGAAGAGATGTTGAATAGAAGACTTAACTCAAAGAAACCGCTAAATGTATCATACCTTAAAAGAAGATGTCAACACGTTACACTGGAAAACACACTAGTACACTTGGAATTTAGGTGTTCTTCAAGGAAAGCCACGATACCTATGGCTCATTTTTAAGAAACCAGATGGAGATAGTGCTACTGATAAGAATAATGCGCTGAGTGATAATGCTAAGGTGAAACAACTTCGGGTTTCTCTTGATGGTACATTTTACCCGCGAGATAGATTGGAAATTGATTGGGGAAAAATGATTATGCGGAAGCCTACAAGTCTTATCAAAAGGTGTGTGAAAGCAACGGTAATCAAGAACCCATTTTGGATATGACTGTGTTTCAAAAACTTTATACAATCTATGCAATTGACCTGAGTTCTCAAAAGGAAACTATAAAGTCTAATAGAGTGGATACTTCTCTATACATTGAAAGGGGGGCGAGTGAAGAAGTTGATCCATATTGTTTGCTTTGGGAAGAAACAGAATTGCTGATTAATACAGATAATGGTGTTATGATTAATATCACATAGATTTTTCTAATAAATAAATGAGTGCTAAAGTATCAACTAATGTATATGTTAATAAAATCAATCTTGATAAACTATCATCTTGTATTCAAAATCAAAAGCCTTGTATTATTAATGTTAATACAATTCAAAGAAAAGGAGCAGTAATAATTGATGTTTTGCTCACAAGAGAGCAGGTGAAAACAACAAATGATACTGGCTCACTTAAATTTAAAATATGAAAACCTATGTTAAAGAAATATTCAATAATAGAGACGAGAGGAGGATTTCTCCCATTTCTAATTCCTTTATTTGCTGGTTTAAGTGTGGCAGGAGCATTGACGGGTGGTATTTCAGCAGCGGTAAAAACTGCCAATGAAAGGAAGGCACAACTAAAAGCTCAAAAAGAATTGGAAAGACATAACAAGGAGTTGGAGAAAGAAATTGGTGGAAGTGGTGTAATTGTAGATTTTGCTGAAAAACTTGAAAGCCTACCTGATGAAGCGAGATTGTTAGTTGGATATATGCTTTCTTCTATCGCACAGGCAGGTGCAAAACGAACTAAAAGGGGTAATGGATTATATCTTTCTCAAAAATAATTGGATAAATGGTTTAAACAATTTGGAAAGAATACAATGTCAAATATTGAACTTGCTAAGTATTGTAAAAAAACTAAAAATTGATAATGTGGTTATTTGTATGAGAGATGAATTAACAAAGTTGTCCAAGAATACAAAGAATATTATTATGAATTTAGACACACAGAATGGTTCTCATTGGGTTTGCATTCATAATAGTCAGGATAAATATTATTTTGATAGTTATGGTATGTCACCACCTGTTGAAGTAATACAATTCTTACAGAATGGTGTTTATCAAACATTTCAAGTTCAAGAAATTAATTCTAAATGTTGTGGTCAATTATGTTTATATGTATTATTTCAACTCAACAATAATGAAAATTTTTCATGATGTCATTTTAAATCTAATATAAATGACTTATGTTGGAAAAGATGGTTCTATCTTCAGAGAATCCCCTCAGGATATTGATTTATCAAATTGTTATACAAAGGCACAGGCTGAACGACAAAAATATAATATAACAAAAAATATTAATATGAAAAATACTTCTAAATTAATCAATTATCCAAGCCCCACCGATGCTAATGACTAAATTAGATTCAATGATTTATCGCAATATATATCTTTAAATAAAACAGCACGTTTTGTTAAACAAGTAAAATTTACAACCACAACACCTGGTTATACAGACCATACA
The DNA here is from genome assembly GCF_964187855.1 of Myxine glutinosa. NCBI lineage: Eukaryota > Metazoa > Chordata > Myxini > Myxiniformes > Myxinidae > Myxine > Myxine glutinosa. Next base: position 385,220,246 of record NC_136261.1, read on the forward strand.
CCTTTCCTCATGAAATTTAACTATCTGCTTACAATTGAATTTTACAAAGAAGGACATATAGTTAATGTGCAAATAGATAAGTGGGGGTATGATATGCCTGATTTAGGGTATAAACGGTCTTTTTCAATAAACTTAGAAGACCTACATGATTTTAATCAGTCTCATAAAGAAGAATATTATCTGCTTGTTGAGGATAAGGAGTTATGTGGAAGTACAATTAGCAAACAACAAATACAGGATTTCAAGAATAGAAAATTATATGACAGCAAAACAATAGTTTATATGACAAAGAAGGAAGGTAATGAGATAAAGATAGAAAGCCGAGGAATACAAACCGATTTAACAATTGGAAGATGAGGAGGTATTACCTGTCATCATATTAATCTCCCCTATATTTCAGAAACATGAATTTTTTTAATACATAAATGGCAGGAAGAAGACTACAAGAGAATTATAATTTTTGTATTCAGGGATACCTACAAGAAAAGGGTGCTCGGTTTTACATACCTTATGAATTGGAACATATACATGGGAATTTTGTAATGAAGAACTGGCCTTATCCTGATATTGCCAAACCCACAAATGGAGACTTGATTAAAATATTAAATAAAAATGGACTTCTCAAAGTTATGAAATATAAAACTCTTTTAGAAATCATCAACAAATCTTATTGGCATCCTATTATGAGAAAAATAATTACAGATACAAGAATATCTCAAAATCCAGATGAATATAAGTATGATATTCTTTGGGGCTCAAACTCAAGGGTAGCAAGGGATGAGGAAGGAGTTGAAGAAGAGAAGGAGGAAAGAGAGAAAAGAGAGAAGGAAGAGAGTGAGAAAAAGGAGAGGGAAAAAAGAGAGAAGGAGGAGAGGGAGGAAAGAGAGAGGGAGGAAAAATATAAAAAGATGGAAATCAGTGAGATTAATAAAAGATTGAAGGTATTACAGCAAATAAATCAAACCCAACGCACTGAGGAGGAAAGTAAAGAAATGAAAAGTCTAATGGAAATATTATTTTCAAGAATAACTGTTCCATCACTTTCAAGGGCGGAGATTTAAACGAGAAAGTGGGGATAAAGAAAAAGAGGGAAAAGATTATGTGGTTGATGATGTTGGTGTTATTGACTTTAGTTAGTTTCATTTGTAAATAAATGGAGGAGAGATTGAAGGCATTCCTAAGGATTCTTTATATTTAAAAAATCAAAATAGAAATGTATATGTTGAAAACCAAAAAGGTTTTCGTAATCTGTAGGAATTTTTCTCATAATAAATGAGTTATTATGTTAAGTGTAAAAAGAAAACTAATACGAAAAATATATCGTATGTTAAAGGTAAAAATAATAGAGTTTATGAAAAGGGGATATTGTTGCGGATCTCACCGTCGGCCCTTTTTCCCCTTACTAATCCCCTTGTCTGTGACTGACCGACGTGAGTCCTGAAGCTGCCCAGCTCCCTCCAGAGAGGCAGGTGAGCAACCTCGTTCGAGACCGTGGACAAGATGTTATGTTGCCGAGCGGATGGCAGCCTGCGGCTCGAACCGTTAACAGAAACCAGACCCAATTCTTATGCGTTGGTCAAATTGTGCCACAGGTATTCAATGATGGAAAAGACAAGGATGAACGGATGTGAAGGAAAGAAGGCAAGGTAGGAAGAACAGGATTTATTACTAACTATTATGTACACAATCAAAGAAACCAAAGAAGATGGAAAGATACGAAAATAAAGACAGAAGGAGAGGAAGACACAGTGCAAATATTAACTTACCTATACAAGCTTACTTAAACCCCAAGACAAGACAAAAGACAGACAGTCAGACTTACACGGGGAATGAAGCAGGAATGAATGGCAGGAGGTGGATGGCTGGACGGATGCGAAGGTGGGACCACAGGGCGGGAAGGATGCGGGTCCGGTTGGTGCGATCATGCAGTTTGAGGTGAGCAGCCGCCGACCCTCCTCAATCCTATCCGCACGGCGGCGTTGCTTCGTAGCCGCGGCCGGAACCGCTGTCAAAGCTCAAAGCTGCGGTGGTCAAAACTGCGGTGGTCTCAAAGCTGCGGTGGTCTCAAAGCTGAGGTGGACTCAAAGCTGCGGTTGGTTCAGCTGCGGTGGACTTCTTCAGGTCAACTCTTACACGCATCTCTCCCAAAAGGCTTTTATAACGCGCTTTGAGATCAATCCGCACCACGCCCATGATGGTATCTCACCAGCCCTGATTGGCTGGTGGGGGCTCGCTGGCTCCACTTTCCGATGACGAGGGGTGGGCATCGCCCTTGTTCGTGGGCTTGACCGCATGCGTAATGGAGTCTTGGGGTAAAGGTGGTGCCAATAACCCCACCCAAAGTTACTGGCACTTCGAAGATGCCATGGGGGTGTCGGAGGGATCCTATCTTATTTCAATTCGGTGCAATGCAGTGTCAATTAGTGGGAAACAGAGCCTTAAACTACATAGAATAAGAAATAACTATTTAGAAGGGTATATGGTGGCCTACGTGCTTGTACATGGACTAGCTACGGTGCACTCATTTCAATTAACAGCCAATTAAAGGGGAAATGTACAGAGGAAATTTTAATACTAAATTTACAAAGTGAAGGTTCTAAGAACCGTAACACAGCACCGTCATTCCTCACAGCACGTCTCGGGCCGACAAAACTTTAACTTAGTGTGGCACGTAGGTGTAGTTCCCTGTACAATTAACCTGACCCTGAGTGTGACAGTTTTAAAACACAAATAAGTATGTCCCTCTGCTGCATTGCACCCTGCCTAACAGATTCACGCCCACAGGATAACCGAATCGCGGAATGGTTTTCAAACTAAACATGTACGGTGGGGAGCATTATTTACAAGTGACGCTGATTGTATTTACACTGCAACCCAGAACCTGCGATTGTTCTTTTGGGGGGGGGGGAGGGGGGGGAACAGCCTGCACTGCATCGACGCACCAGCACCAATAAAGAGCACCATAATGCACCATAAAGCACCATAAAGCACCAGTCAGTGCACAGTTACCATAGTTAAAAATAAAAAAACAAAACAAACTGATGCTGGTCTTCCTCTTCGGCTCCCTCTGCTGGCCGTTGTCGTTCTTGATATTGTCAACTTCTTCTTCTTACTGGTGGGCTATTTGGTAGATATAAAAAAAAAAATGCACAAAACGTGTCCGTTTTTTATTTATGGCCCACAGGGGCCGACTATGGGTGGTTCACCTGTGGGCTTGGTGCCACCTCACCGGGTCCGCAAGGAAGATCTTGGGCCATCGTGGCCGGTCCCAGCAGAGGGGCCATGCCCCAATACGTGGGGTCCATGAGTGGTGCTCAGCCACAGGCATGTGGTCCATAAGTGGTGCGTGGATGCAGGCAGCTGGTTGCGAGGATTCCGGCACACCGACGCGGCCCCCCCGCATGCTCCCCTCAGTGCCCAGGGAGCACGATCCTCGGGTTGGGGAAGGAAGACAGAGAAGACAGGTGAGCGAGGGCAAGGGTACATATCAAACAAGGCAATGCAGAATGAGGGGTGCATGGGAGCGAGCTGAGAAAGTTTTGTCCCTACGTATGCCCCCCACATGTGACCTACACTGCCCCCCTTGCCCCTCCCCGTATTTACAAAAACCTATACATTTACACTACAATTTACCAATCCGTCGCTACGGTCTCGTCCTCCCCATATTTCCCCTATACCAAATTCGTCACAATCCCATTAATTCAAAATTTGCCATCACCAATTCATCATCAATCCTCATAAGGAGGGAGAGATGGAACATCAGCACAATGTCACACCCACGTCATGATGCGTCTCACATTCCAAACATTTGCACAAAAAAAAACAATAACATGGCATGGTGTGGCATTCTGTCACCTCAGGTGAGTGGGTGTAGATGGTGCGAGGAGATTTCAATCCTATCTACCTTCTAAATGGCATTAACACACTTTACACTACCCGGGGTCTTTCCCTGCCAATCCATTGGCCATATTACACGCTATGCGGTTTTAAGAACCAAATTCCCATTGACCAAACTGTGGTGCTTCATCAATTTGGGGTCTCACTCCCCCGATTCAACTCCCTGTGCCTTTGCACAATTTCCGGGCTGAGTCGTGTGGCTCTCCCAGCAGATCTACCCACCTGCACACCTCCACCACTGCAGTTGCCTCCGAGCTTACCTGCTCCTTACCTAACCTATCTAACTGGGGAAGGCCCTCTGGCGCTCTCCCCACTCGGTGCCCTCTCTGGCACTGGGCTACCCGGGTCCGTCCTCTGGATCCTCGGGCCCCATCCACAACTCTACCGGCTCCCAGAGCCCACCTGCGGCCTCACCTGGCCGACATCCTCACAGTGGCGGAGTGCCCATTTAACTACACACACTAACAGGCCACACGCCCAGCCATTTCCACGTCACTAATGCACCCATCCAAACACCATTCTTCCACCACGCACCACAGATGCCAATATCCAACCACAATTTACCTACTCCCTCTACCTAACTCTTAAACTACCCTCCCCGGGTATTCGTGATGGGGTCCATCCTCCCCATACACACCTTCGCACCATCCACTCCACTCCACAGTTTCCACCATACTCACTCCATATCATCCATTCCATACTCCATATATTCCATACCAGCTATTCCACACAACCATCTCCATACACCTGTATTTGCACACCTGTGCCATCACACCTGGTGCTTCCTGCACCCTCCTTCCTCCCAGGCTTCTTCAACCATTCCATACAATGCACAACCACAATTGTTCCTCATGCACTGCTCCATACACTTCCGATTCTCAAACACATGGCATCATCTGATCTGACTACTCCCTTCTGAAACTTGCGCTTCCCAGTCGCCCCATATATTATTGTGCTCCCTCGTCATTATAATCCAACTACCCTCCCTACGTCCCCACTACAGGTGTAATGTCGCTACTTAACGCTACCGTTACCTATGGTCAATCTCAAGGTCCCTATACAATTATCTAAACCCTCTCTCGGCGAGCTTCCACTGCCATAAACCCCATAAAACTATAGCTCATGTGCCCCGTTTTGAGGGATGGCAGAGTTGCCATCCCACCACATCGGGCATCTCCCATTATCAATTTTGCCATCAAATTTCTGCAAATCAAAATTTGCCAATCTCTGCCAATCATTTGCCAATCATCAAATTTTGCCAATCACTTCTGCCAATCCTACTCACTACTCTCAATTTCGGATCCAAAACACTACATCATCACAGTCCACTATATCTGAGCCTTGGTGCGTCGTTACATCATTAAAACTCGGCTTCGCAAACCTGAGCAATGAATTCGGGTGGTTTGGTCGTGTGCAAGTTGAATCCGTCCGGCATTCGGTTCAGGGGAGGCGGTTTGGTCGGGCCGAGATTCTACGCACCATCTCGGCGCGGATCCTTTCGGTCTCCGGCCCGATGGCTCGATCTTGCCCGGTCGGAACCCCGTCCCCGCCAGGGGGCACCATGCCGCTTCCTCCTACCTGCCCTTGAACCGGACCGGTCGCCTTGCCCGGCGAGACCCGGACTCGACCGTGCGGGGCGGGGCCAGGCCCGAATCGGCAATTCGAAGAGAAGCGACGCAGCACCGACCCGCGCCGGGCCTCGCATCCAACAAAGCGCACCGCGCCCCGAGTGCTCGCGTCGGCTATCCGTTGCCCTAAACGCTGCCCCATTTAACATCAATGCCTTACTTGCCTGCTCACACGCATACGCGACCCTTTTCACACTCACAAAACCCGGTGTCTCGGCGCCTCCAGTGCATCCCACACACTCCGTCCATTCCACCACCGCACTCCCTGTTACACACCACACCTCTTGCACACCCTCTTGCGCACACTCGCCGTTCGCACACTTCCTTAACACACCTCGCGCACCGTCTTGCGCACTCTCCCTCGGTACGTACTCCGTACCACTCATGGGGGTGCACTCTTGCATCCACCCACTCACGTGCTCCGATGTGCCCTCCCGCACACATGCCACAACCAACTCAGGTGTGCGTTCTCGCACACTCTCAACCATTCCAAGCGTGCATTCTCGCACCCGCTCCACCACCAACTCACTCTCCATGTCACACTCCAACGTGCATTCTCACTCCGACGCACACTTTTTTCCCACAAGCGCGCCATTCCCACTCACACAGCGCACCACGGATCCTCCACCAACGCCCGGGTGCTTTCTCGATCCCAAGCGCGCGAAAATTCTTTCTGTGCCAAACATCCTCCTGCAAAATCTCCCCGCACAATATACAGCACGACTCACCTGGGGGATTCTTCTCCTTCGCTCCAACACCACCTGCAAACTCGTTATTTGGTTAGTAAGCACATAATCACGATTTTAGCACAGACCTTGCACCAATTCCATCACCTCCTCCTTTATCTCCCTCTGAGTTTCCCTCCGTCTCTTCTTAATTTCACTTACCCCCTCTTCCACATCCTCTAATTTTTGCTTCACCTCTTTTATTTCCCAGTGCGCCCCCTCAATTTCTTCCTCTAAGGCCACCTTGGTCGTCTCTATGTGCGTCCTTACTTCCCGTTCTTTTGTCTCCATTGCTTCTGTTACCTCGTCCAACCTCTTTGTCAACCCCTCATGTACCATCTGACATTCCCTCTTCGTCGCTATAAGTTCTTTTTTCATTTCTTTCTGTGTCGCCTTCAACCCCACGATTACTGCAGTGTTCTTCTCCACTTGCTCCCCTAATTCCTTTTGTCCCACCGTCAGCTGCTCTACTCCCCTCGTCAGATCATCGATGCCCCCCTGTAACCTAGCCGTACTATTTCTCACCTCTTTCTCCATACGCTCCTCACCTCACTTTTCCTCTTCGCGTACCCCCGCGACCTCCTCGCCCACACCTCGTCTGATCTCCTCCCCCATTTCTCCCATCTCTTTAGTAGATGCTGCCCTCATCTGTTCCAAATCATTCCTCTGGGCATCCAATTTAGTTTCCAACCCGATTTTCACCTCCTCTATTTGATCTCCCATCTGTTTAATTTCCCGGGTGGATTGCTCCCCTACTTCCCTCAATTTGCCTTCCATGGTGTTTTCTAACCCCGTTAACCCATTCTTCACCTCTTTCATCCTGTTGTCTAACCCCTCAAATTTGTTGTCTAAACCCTCAAATTTATTGTCTAAACCCTCAAATTTACTGTCTAAACCCCCAAATTTGGCTTCTAGCCCCCCGATTTGATTTCCCATATTACTTAACCCATCTCTCAATCCCCCGATTTTGTTTTCTAATCGCTCCCCCATTCTGTTTTCCAATCCTACAATTTGGTTTCCCCGCCCCCTATTGCTTTCCCTCTCCTCATCCGCCTTGAACATGAAGGCCTGCATTTGCAGCATGAGTAGGTCCCAGTTCATTGGTGCTGCGGGCGCGGCTGCCGCAACCTCGTGTGAGCCGCCATTTTGTGCGCCTCCCACCTCATGCGAGGTGCCGCCATCTCGTGTGCCTGAGACCTCCGCTACCACATCCTCATTGCTCTCCTCCTCCATTATTACTCCCACCTCCTCCATGGGGTCCTGGGTCGCTTCTACCCCTTCTAACTCTCCCACCGGCACCCGATCGCCTTGACTATCCATGGCACGATTTTAAATTTGGATGTTATTACAATCTCGGCCGCTCCAAATTTTGAGTGCGCTAAGCGCCCTTCAGGTCCGAATCTCGCTCCTGACACCAATTGTTGCGGATCTCACCATCGGCCCTTTTTCCCTTACCAAGGGGGGATTAATCCCCTTGTCTGTGACTGACCGACGTGAGTCCTGAAGCTGCCCAGCTCCCTCCAGAGAGGCAGGTGAGCAACCTTGTTCGAGACCGTGGACAAGATGTTATGTTGCCGAGCGGGTGGCAGCCCGCGGCTCGAACCGTTAACAGAAACTAGACCCGATTCTTATGCGTTGGCCAAATCGTGCCACAGGTATTCAATGATGGAAAAGACAAGGACGAACGGATGTGAAGGAAAGAAGGCAAGGTAGGAAGAACAGGATTTATTACTAACTCTTATGTACACAATCAAAGAAACCAAAGAAGATGGAAAGATACGAAAATAAAAACAGAAGGAGAAGAAGACAGTGCAAATATTAACTTACCTATACAAGCTTACTTAAACCCCAAGACAAGACAAAAGACAGACAGTCAGACTTACACGGGGAATGAAGCAGGAATGAATGGCAGGAGGTGGATGGCTGGATGGATGCGAAGGTGGGACCACAGGGCGGGAAGGATGCGGTCCGGTTGGTGCGATTGCGCGGCTCGAGGTGAGCAGCCGCCGACCCTCCTCAATCGTATCCGCACGGTGGCGTTGCTTCGTAGCCGCGGCCGGAACCGCTGTCAAAGCTCAAAGCTGAGGTGGTCAAAACTGCAGTGGTCTCAAAGCTGCGGTGGTCTCAAAGCTGCGGTGGACTCAAAGCTGCAGTTGGTTCAGCTGCGGTGGACTCCTTCATGTCAACTCTTACGCGCATCTCTCCCAAAAGGCTTCCGCGGGCCCTTTTATAACGCGCTTTGAGATCAATCCGCGCCACGCCCGTGATGGTATCTCACCAGCCCTGATTGGCTGGTGGGGGCTCGCTGGCTCCACCTTCCGATGACGAGGGGCGGGCAACGCCCTTGTTCGTGGGCTTGACTGCGTGCGTAATGGAGTCTTGGGGTAAAAGTTGTGCCAATAACCCCACCCAAAGTTACTGGCACTTCGAAGATGCCATGGGGGTGTCGGAGGGATCCTATCTTATTTCAATTCGGTGCAATGCAGTGTCAATTAGTGGGAAACAGAGCCTTAAACTACATAGAATAAGAAATAACTATTTAGAAGGGTATATGGTGGCCTACGTGCTTGTACATGGACTAGCTACGGTGCACTCATTTCAATTAACAGCCAATTAAAGGGGAAATGTACATAGGAAATTTTAATACTAAATTTACAAAGTGAAGGTTCTAAGAACCGTAACAATATGTTTGGTGTGTGGCTCTAAAAAGTGTCAATTTATTTCTAAGCATAAAATTGGGGGAGTTATACAAAAGTTTTTGTCAGGGAGTAAATTTACAACAACTGGAATTCCAGGGGAATTACACCTTCCAGGGTATTCTTTCTGTGGTCCAGGAACAAACTTGGATAAAAGATTAGATGAGGCTGACAATCCTAAACCTTGGTCTCAACCTCGAAATAGGGTTGATGAAGTGTGTATGCAGCATTATATTACTTATGGGAATACCACTACGTTGACTGAAAAACATAAAGCCGACAGAGAAATGTTGTATAATTTGTCTATGATACAAAATCCAACTCTGAGAGAGAAAGTTGATAGGTTTATCGTGAAAAAAATTGATAAGTGCTAAATTGAGGTTGGGACTTAGGGTTGGCATTCCAGCTGTTTCACCCTCAAAAAACTATTAAGCTCTGATAATGACATCAAGACTGAGGAGCTTTTGGCTGATGAATTACATAGACCAGTAATCACAAAGTTTAAAAGAAGGAAGGTTTATTCTAAAGGCACCGACCACATCTGGTCCGTGGATTTACTTGAACTAAATAATGATAAGGGATACAAGTATGCTTTAACCGTTATTGATTTGAGGAGTAGATATGCTTGGGTTGCTCCTTTGAAAAACAAAAGGGGTAATACTCTTATGTTAGCTTTCAGTGGAATATTTAGGCAAAGTAAAAGACAACCAAAGAAGTTATGGACTGATGAGAGAACAGAGTTCTATAACAAAATATTTATAAAATTTCTTAAGGGGGAGGGTATTAAATTATACAGCACCTTTAATGAAGGAAAGGCAGTTGTTATTGAGCGTTTTAATCGCACTTTGAAAGAGAGACGATATAAAAAATTCACACAACTCGGTTCTCAACAATGGGTACCTATAATTCAGGACATTGTAGATAATTACAATAATACAGTTCATTCATCAACAAAATCAAAATCATCAGAAACATTTACAAAATTCGAATATGAAAAGAAGATTAATTTGAGAAATCTCAAGTTCAAAGTTGGTGATATGGTAAGAATATACAGATGGAAAAGCCATTTTGAGAAAGGTTATACAAAGAGATGGACTAATGAATTATTTAAAATCATTCCTCAGATCGCCAGTCTGCAGCCTCCTCACTCTCTGCAGACCTGGACAAAATCACAGACTGGGCAAACAAGTGGAACATGTCTTTCAATCCTGACAAATCTCACACTCTTACGATGTCACTCGAAAAGACCGACTGGACAACCCTCCCATCCACTTTCTGAATAATCCTCTCCAAGAAGTTCTGTCACTCAAGCTTTTGGGTCTCACTATTTGCCATGATCTTTCCTGGGAAAACCACATTTCCAAGCTGGCCTCCAAAGCCAGTCGCCGACTGGGCATCCTCCGTCATGCGAAGTCCTTCCTTGGCACACCTGAGCTCCTCACCACATACAAGGCTTTCATCCGCAGCTCAATGGAATACTGCTCTCCCCTCTGGGCTGGTGCTCCTGCCTCACACCCAGCTCGTCTTCACGCTGTTGAAACCAAAGCGTTCAGAATCATTGGAATCTCCCGCGATGAAGCTCTCTCCGAAGGCCTTTCACTTACTCACCGCAGGCAGGTTGGTGGTCTTTCCGTCTTCTCCCGACTCCTCTCCGACCTTGCTCCCCCAGCTCTCTCTGGGCTCTGTCCCCCATATATTCCTACAGATCGCAAAAGATCTGCCTGCAACCCTCTTATGGTTAAACTGCCAAAATCAAGACTCTCTGCTCACCTTCACTCCTTCATTCCTCTTTTCTTCCGCCTCTGGAACAAACTCCCTCACTCTCTTCAATCCCACTTCTCCCCCCAGGTCTTTAAAACAGCTGTTCACCACCATCTCTTCCCCATCCAAAACCTTGATCTTTTCTACCCCCGCTAATTTCACCCCAAATCCACTTGTTTGAAATACCAACTTCTTTCCTGGAAGTCCTTGGTGTGGTTGTGTTTTATTTTTCTCCCACCCCCTCCTCCTTCCCATGCATCCTCCCTCCAAGCCCTCTCCCTCCCACACATCTCCCGATGTCCCTGCTCTCAAATGTTGTGTTTGTGTGCTTCCCCTTCTCTCCCCATCTACCGCTCCCTCTTTTTATATATTTTGTTTGCCTGTTTGATTTTTTTTTTGTGATAAATGTTAGCTCTTTCACAAGCCTCGATTCTGTATCCCCCCCCACCCCCCCACCCCAAAAAAGAAGTAATTACAAGCCGGGTGATGAATTGTTTTCTTCAAAAAATTAAAAGGTTATTGGAAAGGTTAAGGATGAATTGGGGGGTAAGGTAATGAGTGAATTTATAGGATTGAGGTCTAAGGCTTATGCTTATAAATATATTGTTACGTGCTCCACCCCAAACCCCGGTCACGGTGTACCTCAGAGCCCCGAGAGGAGTCACGGCAGAAAGATGTGTTATTCTGTATGTCTTAGATCAATGGTGAAACCACACCAATTATTACCAACAAACAAGTTTTGTATTAAGATCACACAAGAATAACAGTACAACAACAATAGTAATCAATTGTACAACCAATATATATTTCCTATGATGGTACCATCAGGTTCGTACAATATAACTCACTGTGCTCCAAGTGAGCGGAAAGAAGAACATTCCCCAATGTCTCTATTCCCGGCTTCAAGCCAAAGTTGATTCCGGCTTCAATCCAAAGTCCATCCTCTCCAGCGATTGCCAGAACGATGTCAAATCGAGACCAGAATCCCGTTCGGATGACAGTCAAAGTCCCGCTGCCAAAGCTGCGCAAAGGCGCCCTCAAGGCGACTGGGAAATCACACCCTCGGGTATGGACGTTCCACGGCTCCCAATCGGCGACCCGCAGATTTTCCACTCAAAAGCCACGTTACACACACACACCAGATCCTCGTCTGAATGCGGTGACAATGATTAAAGCGAGGCGAAAAACCTTGAGCGATGCGCAAAGCGCGTGAGTCAAAATGGCCGACAGCCCGTTCTCATGGCGTAACAGCACTCTGATGATTCTCTCCAGAATGGACCACAACACCTGTCACGCAGGTTTATCTGTCACAGCGATGACAACTCTGTGGCAGGAATCCCTTTCCCGGGAAACCCAAAGTTCACTCGTGACCCTCATTCGTCAACGTTCGCTCCAGACCTCGAAGCAGCTTGGATTCTTGTCCGACTCACTCGCTCCGCCTTCTCTTCCTCCTCTTCTTCTTCCTCTACTTCGTCGTCCAGTTCCGGTTTCATTTAAAACATTAACTTTTTTACCTTTTGAAAATAGTAAGCTCTATTTCCCTTAAACGACAACAACAATAGTACATGGAATCAAAAATGTTTACAGTGGATGACAACCACAACAACGGAGGGGAAGAATCTGTAACACTTCCCCCCCTCAAGAAATAAATTTTGAACATAGTGAAAACTTTCTTTGCAGGCAAAAACTATTTTAACAAACAAAAGTAAAACTCACCCAAATGATCAATTCACGTGAGCAACAATAATTAATATTCCCCAAAATAAAGCAACAAAACTTCCAAACAACCTACAGAAATTTCCAAAGAATAGTTCACTCTGGACAAAGCATCAGCAACGACATTGTCCCTGCCCTTTACATGCTCAATTTCGAAGTTGAACTCATGCAAAGCCAAACTCCATCTCATCAACCTCTGGTTTTTATTTTTCATTTTTAGCCACGTCGCAAGACGCTGGTCATAGAGTGCCCTCTGCTGTTGTTGTTGTTCTTCTTCTTCTTCTTCTTCTTGTTCTTGCAGAGAAGACAAAACCTCAAAGCTCCACCCATTCTGGGAACCATAGCTCCACCCATTGAGGGAGAGGCTTCATATAAACAAATATCCACCATTTTATTAACTCACATAGCTTTGAGGCCTGTTTTGTAGGCCAGTGGTGTCTTCCTCTCTCACACAGTTTTATTTCAAATCAAATTCGATATATCATTTCATTTTTCACAGTCGCTAACATAGTTTTAGACTCGGTTGAAAAAAAACGGGAAGAAAATCCGATGAAAGTTGCCCTTTATAGAACGAAATGAATTCTCAAAGGCCTGTAACTTCAAGTCCATAGAGATTTTTTTTTTTTAAATCGCGGCATGGTCAGTCATACACCGCCCGAAATAACAGATGGGAAAATGCCGAGATATATATATTTTGTTTAAATCGCGGCATGCTCAGTCATACTCTTAACAGACGGGAAAATGCCGAGATATATTAAAAATTCGTCCATTTGATGACAATCGTCACGATGAAATATTTAATTTATACGTCGTCACAATAATGTGGAGAGAGGAGCATAGCTTCGTCCACGTGTCGCCACATACGGGAAATTGCCGAGATATATATTTTTTAAATCGCGGCATGGTCAGTCATACACCCCCTGAAATAACAGACGGGAAAATGCCGAGATATATTAAAAATTCGTCGCCACACACTGGAAATTGCCGAGATATATTTTCACTTTGCACAAAAATAACATCAAGTAATCAAATCAATAGGAATGTCCTGTGCCTATAACATCGACGTTATAGGCACAGCTGCATCTAGGCATTGTGTAACATCGACGCGGCTTTTGTTTTAATTAAAACTTTTTGTACTTGTTTTGAATGAAGGTTAAGGAGTTGTGATCAAAAATCCAAAGCAGAGCAAATCTATAGCACTTTTTTAAGGAGGCCGAGCTGAGAGCCAGGTTTCATGGTGGTTGGGTGGTGAGGCCTGGAAGTATTCACTGCATGGACGCATTTAGGAACGTGGAGTTCACGGGTTAATCCATGTAGGAATCTTGGCTCGGCTGCTCCTGAGCACTTAGTGCTTCCAACTCTTCTCTTGAGCCTAAAAATCATAATCACGGTTGTAGTGTCGGGTGCTGTAGTCACGTGAGTAGCGGTCCCCATCTCGGCTACCACCGTAATAGTCATCCCGTCGAGAGTTGCCAAAACTGCGCTGCTGCTGCTGGGATCCTCCAGTAGTAATCACGACTGCGGCCGCCACCAAAACTACTACTCCCACCCTCGGAGCCATAGCCACCCCTGAAACTACCTCCACATTTTCCTCCTCTGTAGCCCCCTCGACGCCCATGGTCTGCCTTCTCTATGGTTATGGTCCGACCATCCAAATCCTTGCCATTCAAATCCTTTTCTGCATCTTTGGCGTCCTTTGTGTTTTCAAACGTGACAAAGCCAAACCCTCTCGACTTTTGCGTCTCCCTGTCTTTTATCAGCAGCACTTCCAAGAGTGGTCCATCTTTGCGAAAGATAGAGTCCAGAACATCTTTTCGTGTCAAAGTTCAGTCCACCTACAAAGAGCTTGCCAACATTGCCTCCATCCATGACTTGTGTGTGCTGACACTTAGTTTCAGGGTACTCGACAAGAAGTAACTGTGCAAAGTGTGACGTCAGTACCTTCTCCTTCTCTTCAGAGCGATTCCTACCCATAGCACGAGTCACGGCACAGGATGGAAAGATACCCAGAAGCTCCTGCTCTAACTGTGCGGTGTTATTTTCCATACTAGGCTTTTCAACAAACATTGGATTACCAGAAACTCGACCACCGGCCAAATCATTCCCGATAACAAAAGAGATTCCCTTTACAGGAAGAGTGGCTTGTAAACCTACGGTGACCGGTCCTGACACCAAATCAGACTTTAAATGGATGACATGAAGTGGAGCTTTAACATAGCCACCAACCCCCTGTAAAAGAACACGAACACCAGTTGCCGTCTTCTCTGACAATGGCAAAATGCTCTCAAGCATCAAAGATTGATGTGCTCCTGAGTCCCTCAATACCCTAACAGGTCTCTGGTTCGTTAAGTCTCCATCCAGTGACACAAACCCCTCTGAAATAAAAGGTTTGTAACCCTCTTGAACAAGGTCGTTCTGTGATGCCGTAACTTTGGCATGGGAACCCTCATAAGGCACTGTCCTCCAAGGACGATTTCTCGCATTTGCCAATGCATTCGGTGTTGTACTAGTCTGACTCCGCTCCTGATTTTTCCTTTTCAGGGCGTAACATTGGGACATCAAATGTCCAGGTCTCTTGCAAAAAGCGCAAGTCGGCCCGGAGGAAAAACTCGTGGTCTGCCTCAGGCCCCCTGGAAGATAAGTCTGTCTTGGAACTGTAGTCTTCTGATCCCTAAAAGTCGCGGTATCAGATTTGTCCCCATAGTCATCTCTAGGTCGCCTCCATGAATATTTGTTCTCCGCCCCTGATTTACCATAACTCCCCTCGCTAACTCTCGGCGTGAAGTTAGGTTTGTGTAACCCCATCCTGTGTGTCAAGGCATAGTCATCTGCCACGGTTGCTGCCTCATACAACTTTGGTACTTTCTTTTCATCCAGATGTACTTTAATGTCTGCGGGGACACACTGTTTGAATTCCTCCACCAAGATCAATTGTCGCAACAGGTTGAAGTCTTTCCCAATCCCCTTCGAGTCACACCACCGGTCAAACATGGTTTCCTTCATTCTGGCAAACTCCACATGGGTCTCACTCTCCCTCTTCCTGGCATTCCTGAATTTTTGCCAGTAAGCTTCAGGGACCAATTCATAGGCTTTGAGAATGGTTTTCTTCACTATCTCATAATCTGCACATTGGTCAATCGGTAAAGCCGAATAGATATCTTGAGCTTTACCCACCAAAACACTTTGCACTAACATAGTCCAGGACCCCACAGGCCATTTTAGCATTTGAGCCACTTTCTCAAAGTGTAAAAAAAACTTGGCTACCTCCTTTTCATTGAAGGGTGGAGCCAGCCTCACATGCCGACCAACATCCCAAATGTTCTGACTCGTTGTCGAACTAGCCGGCATGGATACTACTTCTCTCCGTTCTCCCATTAATTCCAGCTCCTTGAGTTTAAGTTCCTTCTGATACTCCAGGTCACGTTCCTTTAACTCCCTTTCGGCTCTCCTTTCCTCTGCTCTTTCCTCTGCTCTTCTTTCTTCTTCAGCTCTCCTTTCCTCTGCTCTTCTCTCCTCGAGTTCGAGTTCCTGTTCTGCTCTTCTTTCCTCGAGTTCCTTTTCAGCTCTCCTTTCCTCTGCTCTTTCCTCTGCCCTGCTTTCCTCGAGTGCTCGTTCCTGTTCTGCTCTTTCCTTGTCTGCTTTGCTTTCCTCTGTTTTTAACCTTTCCTGGCTCTGCAGTTGCATCTCCATTTTCCGGAGCTCCACATTTTCTTTTTCCGCGGGTAACCAATCCAAGGCTACCTCTTTCCATGTTCCTTGTCCCACCAGAGATTCTACCACCAATGTCTGCATCTCTGCTTTCTTCATATTAACTCGGAACTCCAAGTTGAAATATTTGGCCAATATCAAGAGTTCCGATCTTTTTAACGCTTGGAACTGTGCCTCATTAGGGGACGCCGCAAACTTTTCTGCATCAAACACCATGGCGACTATTAGTTAGCACCTGTTAACCTTCACAAAAAAAATTTCAATTTTTTTTTTTTGAAAAATTTGGGAATGCTAGGAAAATTCCAAATTTGGGAATTTTGGGAATGTTAGGGAATTCGATCCCGGATGAGGATGTTAGGGAATTTAATCCCGGACGAGATTTAGGAATTTTGTCAGCAAAGACGAGCCCCCAATTTCTGTTACATGCTCCTCCCCAAACCCCGGTCACGGTGTACCTCCGAACCCCGAGAGGAGTCACGGCAGAAAGATGTGTTATTCTGTATGTCTTAGTTCAATGGTGAAACCACACCAATTGTTACCAACAAACAAGTATTGTATTAAGATCACGCAAGAATAACAGTACAACAACAATAGTAATCAATTGTACAACCAATATATATTTCCTATGATGGTACCATCAGGTTCGTACAATATAACTCACTGTGCGCCAAGTGAGCGAAAAGAAGAACATTCCCCAATGTCTCTATTCCCGGCTGCAAGCCAAAGTTGATTCTGGCTTCAAGCCAAAGTCGATCCGCTCCAGCGATCGACAGAACGATGTCCAATCGAGACCAGAATCCCGTTCGGATGACAGTCACCGTCCCGCTGCCAAAGCTGCGCAAAGGCACCCTCAAGGCGACTGGGAAAACACACCCTCAGGTATGGACGCTCCACGGCTCCCAATCGGCGCCCTGCAGATTTTCCAGTCAAAAGCCACATTACACACACACACCAGATCCTCGTCTGAATGCGGTGACAATGATTAAAGCGAGGCGAAAAACCTTGAGCGATGCGCAAAGCGCGTGAGTCAAAATGGCCGACAGCCCGTTCTCATGGCGTAACAGCACTCTGATGATTCTCTCCAGAATGGACCACAACACCTGTCACGCAGGTTTATCTGTCACAGCGATGACAACTCTGTGGCAGGAATCCCTTTCCCGGGAAACCCAAAGTTCACTCGTGACCCTCGTTCGTCAACGTTCGCTCCAGACCTCGAAGCAGCTTGGCTTCTTGTCCGACTCACTCGCTCCGCCTTCTCTTCCTCCTCTTCTTCTTCCTCTACTTCGTCGTCCAGTTCCGGTTTCATTTAAAACATTAACTTTTTTACCTTTTGAAAATAGTAAGCTCTATTTCCCTTAAACGACAACAATAATAGTACATGGAATCAAAAATGTTTACAGTGGATGAAAACCACAATGGAAGTGACGAATCCATAACAATATTGATAATAATAGTGAAAAGAATGATAAAAAGTTGAAAGGAATGAAGAAAAATGTTATTAAAGAAACAATAAACTTTGAAAATTATTATAATTGTTTAACTTTAAAGATAGAAGATTTCAGAAAAATGAATACGATAAGAAGTTATAAACATCAATTATACACAGAGGAGTTGAATAAGAATGCATTAGGAGCTTCTGATGATAAGAGGTATGTTTTGGAAAATTTAATTGATAGTGTCCCTTATTGACCGACCCCGTGTTGTTTGCCATCGCAATGGCGTCGTGTTCGGATGGATGGCTATGGCTGATCCAACGTCGAGGTCACCAAATGAAGCGCGGTGCTGCACGTGCTAAGGCTTACGAAAAGAGCAAGCGGACAACGCGGTTCATAACAAAAGAGTCTTTATTAAAAGAACTCAAACTGTAGCACTGGTCTCTCCGGACTGCGCGCCCCGTGTATATCCTGAGGCCACGCCTCTCTCTCGGGCGTGGCCCACCCTCACTTGGTGTGCGGGGTGATGTCACCACACCAGTGCTTTCGTGTCCGCCACAGTGAACCTTATGGGTATAAGTGTTAAGATAAATATAAGTGATTCGCGGGTCATTTTTGACCCGTGGAATAAATATCTAAGATAAGAGAAATATTGTTGCGGTTCTCTACGCCGGCACTAAGGCTTACGAAAAGAGCAAGCAGACAACGCAGTTCATAACAAAAGAGTCTTTATTAAAAGAACTCAAACTGCAGCACTGGTCTCTCCGGCTGCGCACCCCGTGTATATCCTGAGGCCACGCCTCTCTCTCGGGCGTGGCCCACCCCCACTTGGTGTGCGGGGTGATGTCACCATGCCAGTGCTTTCGTGTCCGCCACACGCGCCCCCCCAGAATCCCCGCGCACCTGAAGGGTCAGTTTGCGGGGCAAATGGATGACCCGGCCGAAGCGCCCTCTGGCGACTGGCGGCATCTGGGATGCAGGGATGCCATCTGGGATGCCTCCGGCTGCCCCTGGGATGGGTGCAGGACCAGGGGTGGCGTGGCGGCGGGGCTGGGCAGTGCCGGGGGAGCGCCCGCAGGGGGGCGGCCCCGACGCGGGGGCCGGGCCACTGGCGGTGGGTGGTCCACGTCGAGGTGGGCCGGCTTGAGGCGGTCCACAGAAACGCGGTCAGGAGTACCGCCGATGTCCAGGGTGAAGTGCTTCACCCCGGTCTCCAGCATGCGGAAAGGCCCGTCGTACGGGGGCCGCAGTGGTGTCCGGTGGGCATCGTGGCGGACGAAGACATACTCCGCCGTGCGAAGCTCCGGGGCGAGGTGCATCGGTGGGTGCCCGTGGTGTGCCGTTGGCACCGGGGCGAACCTCTGGGCGGTCTCCTGCAGAGCGGAGTGCTGCTGTGCCGCGGACCATGGTGCCGTGGAGTCGGGGAGGAACTT
Organism: Myxine glutinosa; assembly: GCF_964187855.1. NCBI lineage: Eukaryota > Metazoa > Chordata > Myxini > Myxiniformes > Myxinidae > Myxine > Myxine glutinosa. The sequence goes on from NC_136261.1 coordinate 385,239,243, forward strand.
GCCCGGCACCCGCAGCGGTTGCCTGAAGACCAACTTCGCCGCGGATGCATGCAGGTCATCCTTGGGCGCCGTCCGTAGGCCCAGCAGGACCCAGGGGAGCCTGTCGACCCAGCCGCCGTCGCGGAGGGTGGCCCGGAGCGCGGCCTTCAATGAGCGGTGGAATCGCTCGCACAGGCCGTTAGCCTGGAGGTGGTAGGCCGTGGTTCAGTGCAGCTGGACCCCGAGCCCCCGCGCGACCGCCCCCCAGAGCTCCGAGGTGAACTGGGGGCCGCGGTCGGACGAGATGTCTGAGGGGGCACCGAACCGGGCGACCCAGGTGGGGATGAACGCCTGCGCGACGTCCGCCGCCATCATCGTGCCAAGGGCACGGCCTCCGGCCACCGGGTGGTGCGGTCGACCATGGTGAGGACGTGGGTGAAACCGCGTGAGGGGGGCAGAGGTCCCACCAGGTCCACGTGGACATGGTCAAACCGGCGTTCCGGCACCGTAAATGGGGCCAATGGGGCCTGGGTGTGCCGGTGCACCTTGGCGCGCTGGCACGTGAGGCACGTCCTGGCCCAGCCGCGGACGGCCTTCCGGAGGCCATGCCAGACGAATTTGTCGGTGATCAACCTCTGGGAGGCCCTCGTGCCTGGGTGGGACAGGCCTTGGTTGGCGTCAACCACCTGGCGCTGCCAGCCCGCGGGCACGATGGGGCGAGGCCGCCCAAGGGAGACGTCGCACAAGAGGGCCGCACCCGCGCCGTCGAATGGCACCTTGGTGATGCGGAGGCCCGTGACGGCGGTCCGCAAGGCCTGGACGTTGGGGTCAGCGGCCTGGTCCGCTGCCATCCGGGCATAGTCAATGCCGAGGTGGACTGCGTGGGTGACGGCCCGGGAAAGGCAATCCGTTACCGGGTTGTCCTTCCCCGCGACGTGTCGGATATCCGTCGTGTACTCAGACACGGCCGAGAGGTGACACTGCTGCCGGGCCAACCACGGCTCGGTGACCTTGCCCATCGCGAAGACCAGCGGCTTGTGGTCGACGAAGGCCGTGAACGCACGGCCCTCGAGCAGATGGCGGAAGTGCCTGACCGCCAAGTGAAGCCCGAGCAACTCGCGGTCGAAGGTACTGTAGCGGCGTTCGGGTGGCTGAAGCTGCCGGCTAAAGAACGCCAGCGGTTGCCAGGCACCACGCACCCATTGATCGTGCACCGCGCCCACCGCGTAGTCCGAGGCGTCGGTGGTGAGGGCGATCGGTGCATCGGGCGCCAGGTGCGAGAGCATGGTGGCGTTAGCCAAGGCGAGCTTCGTGCCCGTGAATGCCGCGTCCATCTGCTCGGTCCAGGTAACGTCACCTTTGCCCGGCTTACCTCGGAGAGCTTCGTGCAGGGGGCGCAGGAGCTGGGCGATATGGGGCAGGAACCGATGGTAAAAGTTCACCATGCCCAGGAACTCCTGGAGCCCCCTGATCGTGCGGGGGCGCGGAAACCCCTTCACCGCCTCCACCTTGGCCGGGAGGGGGACGGCTCCGTGCCTGGTGACGCGGTGCCCCAAAAAATCGATTTCGGCAACGCCGAACCGGCACATTGCGGGGTTCACAATCAGGCCATGCTGGCCCAGGCATTCGAAGAGCATGCGGAGGTGGTGTAGGTGCTCTTCGCGGGACGCGCTGGCGATGAGGATATTGTCCAGGTAGACGTATACAAAATCCAAGTCGCGCAGGACGCTGTCCATCAGCCGCTGGAACGCCTGAGCCACATTTTTCAAACCGAAGGGCATCCGCAGGAATTCGAAAAGTCTGAATGGCGTGATGACCGCCGTCTTCGGGATGTCCTCCGGCCTGACGGGGACCTGATGGTAGCCGCGTATGAGGTCCACCTTCGAGAAGAAGGACATGCCCGCCAAACGGGCGGAAAAGTCCTGAATGTGGGGGACGGGGTAGCGTTCGGTGGTGGTGGCGTCATTGAGACGGCGATAGTCCCCGCACAGTCGCCATCCCCCGCCGGGCTTCGGCAAGATGTGCAGCGGCGATGCCCAAGCACTCTCCGAGCGCCGAACGATGCCGAGTCGCTCCAGGGTAGCGAACGCCGCTTTTGCTTCCGCTGGCTTCGTCGGCTCGAGGCGGCGTGCCTGGGCGTATACCGGTGGCCCGACGGTGGGGATGTGATGTGCCACCCCGTGCTTGACGGCCCCCGCCGAGAAGGTGGGCCGCGTGAGGGCCGGGAAGCTGGCGAGGAGGCGGGTGAATTCGTCCGCTGCCGGAAGCGTACAGATCAACGTGGCCGGAACCGATCCGTTCGGCAAGCCACTCCGCAAGCCACTCGGTGAGCCGCTCAGTGAGCTGCTCGATGAGCTGGGCAGCACACAAGCGAACGAGCTGAACGTTTCGGCTTGGACAAGACGTCTGTGCTTTACGTCGACCAGGAGCCCATTTGCGCACAGGAAGTCCGCGCCAAGCAATGCCATGGGCACGACGGCGGTGACGAACGACCATCGGAAGACCTGCCCTCCGAACCGCAGAGAGAGGCAGCGTTTTCCGTACGTACGAATGGGCGTCCCGTTCGCGTCAAGCAGCGCGGGGCCCCCGCCCGCGGTTTGCTTGTCCGATGTATCGGCAGGAACGACACTCACCTGCGCTCCCGTGTCGCACAGGTAACGGCGCCCGGATAAGGTGTCCGTTATGAACAGTAGGCTGTTCGAACGGCCGGCGCTCATTGCCACTATCGAGCGCCGGCCCGGGCGTTGCCCGACCTGTCGAAGGAGCACGGCGGGCGACATTGTCGAGCCTCGTGGCCGAACCTGGCGTGGAACTGGCACCAGGTGGTGGAGCTGGAGGAGCGCGGCTGGCTCTGCCAGGCTGGTGGAGCCGGCGGTTTTCTCCGCGGTGGCGGTTTTCTCCGCGGTGATGGGCGGGGCGTGGCGGCCGCCACCAGGCGTGCGTCGGGGTAGGCCGGAGGTTCCGCAGCCACGAGGCGTGCGTCAGGGTAGTGGTCCACCACCTCCGCAGCCTCGGGAGCCGCGACGGCCGCCCCGAAACCCGCCCGGGTGTCCAAAGCCACGAAGTACCTGTTTGCCTCAGCGGCCAGAGCTCGGGATTCCGTTATCACGGTACCGGCCAACGCGAGGCGTTCCTGTGCTGGTAGTTGGCGACGGAAAAGCACCCGGAATAGAAAACCCGGGGCTTCGTCGCCCAACAGCGACAGCATATGGTCCATTCGGACCGACGGGCGTGTGTCGCCGAGCTCGGGGAGATCCAGGAGGTGGTCGGCCCGTACGTCCTCCGTGAGGCCGAACGTGGCTAGGAGTAGCCGCTTGAGCGCCTCATACTTGTGGCCGTCCGGTGGGTGGCGAAGGATGGACACAACTCGAGCGGCCGTGCCGGGCCCGAGGGAGGCGACGACGTGGCAGTAGCGCATGTTGTCGCTGGTGATGCGCCGAAGCTGAAACTGGGCTTCAGCTTGGACGAACCAAACTTCGGCCTGGGCCTCCCAAAATTCGGGAAGCTTGACCGACCCCACGTTGTTTGCCATCGCAATGGCGTCATGTTCAGATGGATAGCTACGGCTGATCCAACGTCGAGGTCACCAAATGAAGCGCGGTGCTGCACGTGCTAAGGCTTACGAAAAGAGCAAGCGGACAACGCGGTTCATAACAAAAGAGTCTTTATTAAAAGAACTCAAACTGCAGCACTGGTCTCTCCGGGCTGCGCGCCCCGTGTATATCCTGAGGCCACGCCTCTCTCTCGGGCGTGGCCCACCCTCACTTGGTGTGCGGGGTGATGTCACCACGCCAGTGCTTTCGTGTCCGCCACAGTGTCCCTTATGGGTATAAGAGTAGTGTATTTATGTTGCTTCTGGGACACTCTCATTTTCCCATTGACTTACATGTTAATTTTTCCCCTCCCTCATTGCCCCTAAACACCTCTATTTCTCTCACCCTGTTCTTTACGAACCTTCTAACCTTTTGACATGTTATCCTTATTCATTAGACCACTTAAACAATGGTCCTTCTGTGTGAACCTGTGATCCTTCTGACCTTATGGACCTTTTAACCTTTTACTCTTAATATCATCTGGTGAATCATCTTTGACCTACTCAAACAACGACCCTACAAATATTTGTTTATGCGTGGGAAATAATTTAATTCTCTTGCCACTCCCTTCACCATCTAATATATTAACAAAAAAGATGTTTGAGTTTGGTTCTTTATTAAGATATTTTAACTGAGCTGAGATAAAATGATAAACCTCCCTCAATGTTCTTGTTTGAGCGCCTCCAGTGCCACACACTTTTTGGTAGGCTCTGCCCACCTTTTGTTAAGCTCCGTCCACTTTTTGGTAAACCCCGCCCACTTTTTTGGTAAACCACGCCCACTTTTTACGAACCCCGCCCACTTTTTGTTAAGCCACGCCCACTTTTTGCTACGCCCCGCCCACTTTTGCTAAGCTCCACCCACTTTTGCTAAGTCCCACCCACTTTATAAACTCTTCAGCATTGTATCATTTCCAGATAATGCATTACATCATTTTCAGGGAATTTCCATCACATCATTTCCAGTTAAGACACGCCCAGGTTTGCCCAGGGAATTTCCACAGGAAATGACACACACCCAGCCCTTCTTATAAAAGGCACCAACCACACAGGCTTTTTCAAACACGCTTTCTGCTTCACTTGAGAATGGACTACTATGCCGAAATGGAATGGGATAACTTTGCTATTCCTTGGAGTCCTACTACCTGTGTAGAACTCAACCTTCAGATTGATGAACTGGACTCGCACCTCTTATCAATGGAGGTAAGTTTGTTTATTTATTTATTTATTTATTTAATTTTTTTTTTTTTTTTTTTTTTTTTAGATGAGACTCATGTAAGAGTTAACAAAGTTTATTTTAATATTCATAGAGCTTGATTTATACAAATAAAAATATTGTATTAAATTAATACATTGTTATTTTCTTTCACAGGAAATTGTATCTGAGATACGAAATGAAAATTCTGCTTTTAACACAACTTGGGATGAAGTTATTTTTTTGTTTGAAGACATTTTGAACAACCAAGACCCCCAGAACGAGTTCTACCTTGATGACCCAGCCAAAGAGTTATACCTTGGAGATCCACAAAATCTGAAAAAGAGTTTTACCATGATGATACTTGTTGTGAGTTATCAAAACAAAACCCACTGAACAAGTTCTACCTTGATGAGCCAGAATACAAGTCATACATTGGAGACCCACAAATTTCTGAAAATTGGAAAAGGGGAGTTCTCCCTGATGGTCCGCAGTTATACTATGTGAGACACATCATAGAAACCCTAAAAAATTGGGAAAGGGAAGTTTTCCCTGATGGTCCGCAGTTATACTATGTGAGACTTATCACGGAAATCCTAAAAAATTGGGAAAGGGAAGTTTTCCCTGATGGTCTGCAGTTATACTATGTGAGACTTGTCACGGAAACCCTAAAAAATTGTGAAATGGGAATTCTCCCTGATGGTCCGCAGTTATACTATGTGAGACACATCATAGAAACCCTAAAAAATTGGGAAAGGGAAGTTTTCCCTGATGGTCTGCAGTTATACTATGTGAGACTTATCACGGAAACCCCCAATATTTCTGAAAATTGTGGTTCTACCTTGGGGACTTGGAAAGATGGTTATATTTTTGGAGACTCGGAATGGGGGTTTTGTTTTGATGACTCGGAATGTGATACCTATCTTGGAGGCTCAACAGGAATGTGGTTATACCTTGGGAACTTGGAAAGTTGATTTTATTTTGGAGACTCTACCTGTGGGGTCCATCTTGGAGACTCTTTGGATTCTAAAGCAATGAACAATGTTCTTTGTTTAATGACGCTTGATTTAAGCAATATCAAGAAAGTTCGAGGAAGAAAATGCTGGAAAATTCTTTCTTCCCATTTCTACTTCTTCAAACTTGAAAGCCTTGAAAGACAGAATTGGGAGAAGAGGAAAAAAAAAAAATGAAATACATATTTTTTAAAAAGAAGAAAAAAAAGATTATGTTAGGGTTTGGGTGGGATTTTGAATGTGAGGGTTAGGGATGGAGTTGGGTTAGGGATGGGGTTGGGTTAGGGTTGGGATTTTGAATGTGAGGGTTAGGGTTGGGGTTGGGTTAGGGATGGGGTTGGGTTAGGGTTGGGATTTTGAATGTGAGGGTTAGGGTTGGGTTAGGGATGGGATTGGGTTAGGGTTGGGATTTTGAATGTGAGGGTAAGGTATGGGTTGGGGTTGGGGTTGGGTTAGGGATGGGGTTGGGTTAGGGATGGGGTTGGGTTAGGGATGGGGTTGGGTTAGGGATGGGGTTGGGTTAGGGTTTGTATATTATTATGACTCACTCACACATACACACACACACAAAAGTTAAGCCCCAACTGAAAAGTTGTGGGATTCTGTGTTTGGGGTTCACAGATTTAAAAACGTATCCCCATTATACACACACAAAAGTTAAGCCCCAACTAAAAAGTTGTGCGATTCTGTTTTTGGGGTTCACAGATTTAAAAACGTATCCCCATTATACACACACAAAAGTTAAGCCCCAACTAAAAAGTTGTGGGATTCTGTGTTTGGGGTTCACAGATTTAAAAACGTATCCCCATTACATTTTATTTATTTATTTATTATTTTCAAGGGTATTAGCTGCTTACTTGTGTTTTTTGTAATTCTTGCGAGTAAAATGAACCCAAGATTTCTTCTCCATTTAAATCATATAATTTGTAGGTCCAAGGGACTGTATCCATTACATCAATGATTTTAAATAATTCACGAGTCCATTTTTTGGTATAACCTTTCTCAAAATGACTTTTCCATTTGTATATTCTTACAATATCACCAACTTTAAACTTGGGCTTTCTCAAATTAATCTCCTTTTCATATTCTAATTTTGTAAATGTTTCCAATGGTTTTGATTTTGTTGAGGAATGAACTGTATTATTGTAATTATCTACAATATCCTGAATTAAATACACCCATTTTTGAGAACCAAGTTGTGTGAATTTTTTATATAATTTCTCTTTTAAAGTACGATTAAAACACTCAATAACAACTGCCTTTCCTTCATTAAAGGTGCTGTATTAATTAATACCCTTCCCCTTAAGAAATTTCATGAATATTTTGTTATAGAACTCTGTTCCCTCATCAGTCCATAACTTCTTTGGTTTCCTTTTATCCCGATCAAATATTAGCTTAAAGGCTAACATTAAAGTATCACCCCTTTTATTTTTTAAAGGGACAACCCATGCAAATCTACTCCTCAAATCAATAACGGTTAAAGCATACCTGTATCCCCTGTCATTATTCAATTCAATTAAATCAGCGGACCATATGTGGTCGGTGTATTTAGAATAAACCTTCCTTCTTTTAAACTTGGTGATTATAGGTTTGTGTAATTCTTCAGCCAAAAGCTCCTCAGTCTTGATGACATCATTAGAGCCTAATAGTTTTTTGAGGAATAACCAAGACCAAGTTTCAATTTAGCATTTATCAAATTTCTCACAATAAACCTATCAACTTTCTCTCTCAACGTTGGATTTTGTATCAAAGACAAATTATACAACATTTCGCTGTCGGCTTTATGTTTTTCAGTCAACGTAGTGGTTTTCCCATAAGCAATATCATGCTTCATACACACTTCGTCAACCCTATTTGTAGGTTTAGACCAAGGTTTAGGATTGTCAGCCTCATCTAATCTTTTATCCAGGTTTGTTCCTGGACCACAGAAAGAATACCCTGGAAGGTTTAATTCCTCTGGAATTCCAGTTGTTGTAAATTTACTTCCTGACAGAAACTTTTGTATATCTCCTCCTCTTTTAGGTGAGATGAATTGGCACTTTTTAGAGCCACACACTTGACATATTCCTTTTTGATAAACTCTATTATTTTTAGCTTTAACATGAGATATTTTTAGATTTAGTTTTCTTTTTACATTTGAGACAATAACTCATATTTATTTATCAGAAAAATTCCGACAGAGTATCAAAACCTTTTTGGTTTTTAACATATACATTTCTATCTTAATTTTTAAAACATAAAGAATCCTAAGGAATGCCTTCACTCTCTCCTCCATTTATTTACAAATAAAAACTAACTAAAGTCAATGACACCAACATCATCAATCACATAATCTTTTCCTTCTTCTTCTTCTTCTTCTTCACCACTTTCTCGTTTAAATCTCCCTGAAATTGAAGACATTGACGTTGTTATTTTTGAAACCATTATCTTCATAAGAGTTGTTAATTCTTTCATTTCCTCTTCGGTGCGTTGAGATTGATTTATTTGCTGTAATACACTCAATCTTTTACGAATCTCACTGATTTCCATCTTTTTATATTTTTCCTCCCTCTCTCTTTGCTCCCTTTCCTCCCTCTCCTCCTTCTCCTTTTTCTCCCTCTCCTCCTTCTTCTTTTTCTCTCTTTCCTCCTTCTCCCTTTTCTCTCCTTCCTCCTTCTCCTTTTTCTCCCTCTCCTCCTCCTTTTTCTCCCTCTCCTCCTTCTCCTCCTTCTCTCTTTCCTCCTTCTCTTCTTTAACTCCTTCCTCATCCCTTGCTACCCTTGAGCTTGAGCCCCAAAGAATATTATACATATACTCATCTGGATTTTGAGATATTCTTGTTTCTATAATTATTTTTCTCATAATAGGATACCAATAAGATTTGTTGACGATTTCTAAAAGAGTTTTATATTTCATAACTTTGAGAAGTTCATTTTTATTTAATATTTTAAACAACTCTCTATTTGTGGGTTTAACAATATCAGTATAAGGCCAGTTTTTAATGACAAAATTCCCATGTATATGCTCCAAATCATAATGTATGTAATACCGAGCACCCTTTTCTTGTAGGTATCCTTGAATACAAAAATTATAATTCTCTTGTAGTCTTCTTCCTGCCATTTATGTATCAGAAATATATGTGAGATTAATATTATGACAGGTAATACCACCCCATCTTCCCACTACCAAATTGGTTTGTATTCCTTGGCTTTCTATCCTTATCTCATGACCTTCCTTCTTTGTCATGCTAACCATCGCTATACTATCATATATTTTTCTTTTCTTAAAACCATGTATTTGTTGTTTATTAATTGTACTTCCACATAAATCCTTATCCTCACCAAGTGGATAATATTCTTCTTTACGAGACTGATTAAAATCATGTAGGTCTTCTATGTTTATTGAAAAAGACCAATTATACCCTAAATCAGGCATATCATACCCCCATTTATTAATTCGCATATTAACTATATGTCCTTCTTTATAAAATTCAATTGTAAGCAGGTAGTTAAATTCAATGAGGAAAGGTGTATGGTCAGTATAACCAGGTGTTGTGGTTGTAAATTTTACTTGTTTAAAAAAACGTGCTGTTTTCTTTAAAAATATATATTGTGATAAATCACTTAATCACTTAATCATTAATAAATTCTTAATAAATCAATCTTAATAAATCAATAAATCTTAATAAATTCTTAATAAATCACTTAATCACTTCCGCATAACCACTAATTAAGTCATTCGCATCTGTAGGGTTTGGATAATTGATTAATTTATAAGTATTCTTCATATTAATATTTTTACTTACACTATATTTTTGTCGTTCAGCCTGTGCCTTTGTATAATAATTTGATAAATCAATATCCTGAGAGGATTTTCCAAAGATAGAACCATCTTTTCCAACATGTCATTTATATTAGATTTAAAATGATATCATAAAAATTTTCATTATTGTTGAGTTGAAATAATACATCTAAACATAATTGACCACAACATTTAGAATTAATTTCTTGAACTTGAAATGTTTGATAAACACCATTCTGTAAGAATTGTATTACTTCAACAGGTGGTGGCATACCATAACTATCAAAATAATATTTATCCTGACTATTATGAATACAAACCCAATGAGAACCATTCTGTGTGTCTAAATTCATAATAATATTCTTTGTATTCTTATTTATATGTATTAATTCATCTCTCATACAAATAACCACATTATCAATTTTTAGTGTTTTACAATACTTAGCTAGTTCTATATTTGACGTTGTATTCTTTCCAAATTGTTTAAACCATTTATCCATTTATTTATGAGAAAGATACAATCCATTACCCCATTTAGATAGTTTAACACCCGCTTGAGCGATAGAGGAAAGCATATCTCCAACCAACAATCTAGCTTTATCAGGTAGACTTTCAAGTTTTTGAGCAAAATCTACAATTACACCACTTCCACTAATTTGTTTCTCCAACTCCTTGTTATGTCTTTCCAATTCTTTTTGAGCTTTTAGTTGTGCCTTCCTTTCGTTAGCAGTTTTTACCGCTGCTGAAATACCACCAGTCAATGCTCCCGCCACACTTAAACCAGCAAATAAAGGAATTAGAAACGGGAGAAATCCTCCTCTTGACTCGTCTATTGAATATTTCTTTTACATAGGTTTCGTCATTTTAATTTTAAGTGATCCAACATCATTTAGTATTTTTACTTGTGTGTGTGTGAGTAAAACATCAATTCTTACAGCTCCTTTTCTTTGAATTGTATTAACATTAATAATACAAGGCTTTTGATTTTGAATACAAGATGTTAATTTATTAAGATTGATTTGATTAACATATACCCCAACCATTTATTTATGAGAAAAAACCTATGTGATATTAATCATAACACCATTATCTGTATTAATCTGTAATTCTGTTTCCTCCAAAAGCAAACAATATGCATTAACCTCTTCACTCTCCCCTCTTTCAATGTATAGAGAAGTATCCACTCGATTAGACTTTATAGTTTCCTTTTGAGAACTCAGGTCAATTGCGTAGATTGTATAAAGTTTTTGAAACGCAACCATATCCAAAATAGGATCATTATTACCATTACTTTCACACACCTTTTGGTAGGACTTGTAGGCTTCCGCATAATCATTTTTTTCCCAATCAATTTCCAATCTATCTCACGGATAAAATGTGCCATCAAGAGAAACCCAAAGTTGTTTCACCTTAGCATTATCACTCAGGGCATTATTCTTATTAGTACCGTCCTCTCCATCTGGTTTTTAAAAAATGAGCCAGAGGTATCGTGGCTTTCCTTGAAGAACACCCAAATTCCAAGTGTAGGTAGTGTGTTCCAGTTTAACGTGTTGACATGTTCTTTTAAGGTATGATACATTTAGCGGTTTCTTTGAGTTAAGTCTTCTATTTAACATCTCTTCCGTTTTAAGATTAGGAGTATATTCACTGATATACCAACACAAATCATTAATAACAAATTTATTATTTTCTCCAAAAGCATTTTCAACCCCAAAAAGCAATCTATTTACATTATCATTCCTTTGTAGTTGAAATCTAATTTTAAGCCCATACAAAACTTTATCATAATCACAAAATCCAAATATACCTTTCAGAGGTACTGCTACGGTAAAACTATTCTCAGCTTTTGCGTCATCATTATACATTGACTTCCTTTGACTATAACCAGGGTCTGCGTTTGTACCCGTTGACATATCAGGAATAAAACCTTCAACAGCTCCCTTACCCATTCAATCACTAAACGAATATAGTGGAAATTTCATCATTTCAGATGTAGCAGAGACATAATCAACCGCTTCAACCTCTAGTGTTCCAATATACAGGCGGACACTATCAAACATTTTCCAGAAGAAATCATTTACGAGTGTAGCATTAGTATTATTCGCAGCCTTAGTGAATTTAAATTTACACAGCAAGAAACTATCAGCTATATTCAAGTAAGTTTGTTGATTATTTATTTCAAAACTTTTTGTTCCGTTTGAATTCCAGTCTGTTCCTGTAATAGCATTTACCTTAAAATAGTCTTCCTTTTTAGTGGAGTTTGAAATGATAATCGTATCATCCAAATCATAGATACTATCAATCGCTTCCATACTTGTATTTATATAGCATTAAAATTGTTGAAACCCTGACCCAAGTATTTTAATGATTTTTTGTCGTTCTTGTGAAGATAGTTGAGTTTTACCTTTTTTTATTTCTTTGATCGTTTGTAATTTATGAGACTCCTTTTGAGCATCTTTTATACTCTTTATAGCACCCGCAACTGAACCCACGGCAGAAGCAGTTGAACCAATTAGGTCTTTATGTTGAAGGATGGTTGAACCAATACCCATTAGAGTATCAATTATCCCATCTCCTTTATTTCGAAATTGATGACCCACACCCCATTGTCTCTTTGGTTTATAGTATCCTCTACCCACATACCTTGTATAGTATGGTGAAAGGTACATGCCCTCCCCTGTAATTATTTTATATTTTCCCAACTCGTGTTTTCTCACAATAACCATTATGTATTTATTGAAAAACTTCACGTAGGTGAATTCTGATGGATATAATTTCATCATTAAAGGATATCATACGATTATCTTGGTCGGTTATCCTAAAATTTACTCTGTATATGGTTTTTCCTGACACAGGTAAATAGACAAGATTTTTTGGTTCCATATTAAATTGATAACCAATCGGGGTTGAGTATGCACTGAATGAAAATATTGTATTTGTTCTTATTCCATCGTTATAAGCACCATCAATCAAATCACAATGAATTAATACTGAATTTATACCGGAGGATATTTGAATGACATTATCACTGTAAGACGTCCCGTTAGTTTCAATCTTTTTTGAAGAGAAACCCAATAGCTCTCTGAACGAATTTTCAATCGTGAAATCAACTTTATAATTATTTTTAAGTTTAATCGTTGATTTTGAAGTGTGTTTTTGAATATCTATTACAATATTTTTTGGTTCATCACCTTGTTCTTTCATAAGGCGAGAGACTTCAGAAGATATTTGAGAAATCTCGTAAGCTCCGGGTGAAACGGTTATAGTTTTATATCCACTTCCTGGATTATAACTAAACTTGTTGTTTTTCTCTGTGATATTAAACAAGGTATTATAAGTTTCCATCGACAATAAAGATGCCTCATATGAGGTAAGGGGGTCAAGTTGTAGTGGGTAAGGGAATGAAGCTGTGTAATCGCTCGTTGTGAAATTAAAACGAAGAATTGTGCTTCTCATCTTATTTAATATCTAATAAAATATCTTTGTATTGACATTTATTAATTATTTTCATATTCATCAACTGATCTAAAATGGCTGAGGATTCATTAAAACAATTGTTGTTTCCAGCCTTCTTACTACCTAACAACAATAATAGCCTATTAACTAATTGTGATGGGTCATTTGGAAGAAAACTAACACCCGAACCAAGCTTACTTAAAGCATCAATAATATGTTTCTCCTTCTCATTCTTCTTACTTTTACCAGCAACAGAAACTCCATAATCAAGTGCATTTAGCAACTCAATATATACCCTATCTTCCTCTCTTTCCATATCAAGTGGTTCCTCAAAATATTTTGAACCGCTGAATCCGGGGTTTGTTAGAAGAAATATTAATCTTGGAGTTAATTTAACATTTGGTTGAGTAGAACTCAAGAACATCAATTCATCATTAAATATCAATACCTTTTCTTTCACAAGATGGAACACTGCTGGTTCTTCTGTTGGAATGAGACCTGCTCTGGTTTTTGAATCTGCCAAATATTCATTGTTTTGAAGAGCTTCCACTACATAATTAGGGGGTTGATTTACCTCCTCAAGTTTCTGAAATAATTCTTCATCATTATATTCTAATTTTCCAAGTTCTTGTTTTGTTATCTGACTAAAATCTTTGAGCATTTGGAGTTTTTTCGGAGTAAATTCTACCGTGGGAACTGTAGGGTGTTGAGTTTTTAAAAGCGGTTTAAAATATTTCTCTTGTTTTCTTTCAAAGGCTTCTTCACCAGTTAGTTTCTGTCTCCGTTTCTTCTTTATCTCTTCCTGTTGCTTTACAACTTTTGAAACCAACTCTTGATGTTCTTTAAACTTTCTTGCTCTTTCTTCGGTATTCATTTTCTGTATTTATTTATTGAAAAATATCATTTAATGAATTGTAAAGGTCAATGGGAAAATTTTCCTTTTCTTTGTCATTATAGTAAATGTGTTGAAATAAATCCTTTTCTTTAAATATTTCATCAAATTCTTTATTGGTATTAATATGAGTTGTTATTTCTTCTTCACTAATACTTGTATCTCTGCTTTTCATACGTTTGCGATGAGTCTCCTCATCGATATCAAAACCGAATGATAAAATCTTAACTCCATCACCACACAATTGTTTAATAATTTGTCTCATTCCTTCAGGATTAGTTTCTAAAATCCCAAGACCATTAGATTTTACTTTATTTAACTCACTCTTACAATGTGAATATTTTGTAGAACCAAGAGAGACCTCCTCAAATATTTGACCTTCGTTCCTCAATCGCATATGTTCCTCCATTGAAATGTAGTAATAATCTTTCCCTTCTACTTCTCCTGGTCGCTTTGCTCTGGTTGTAGTACTCACAAAACGAATCATAGGGTGTTTTTAAAAAAAACTTACAATCTTTTCATTTTTACTATTCAAGAGTTTAGATTTATGAAAGTTCTTTCCTGAAGCAGATTTACCCACAAGATTAATAATAATAGTTATCATTTATATATGTAATTATGTTTAAAATAAAAATACATCCTTTAATATCTCATCTTGTTTCACAACAATATATTTATATTTTTCAATCGTGTGTTTCATATAATTTTCAAATTCTTTTTTACTACATAACGTAGAGCAATTATCTCTCCAAAAATTATTTACATCTATTGAACTTAACTTAAATAAAATAAAAGTATTGGCATTGTTTCTTATTGAGCATCGATGGAGTTGAAAATATGATTGACTAAGATATATACAATTACAAGAAGAATGTCTCCCTCTTGTATAGTAGCTATCCATTACTGTTTGGTTTCTCTCATTAACACAATCATCAAAGATGACGAGGTTCTTTTTTGATTTATCTAAATCTTGAGGTGAAGGTATATCATCCGTATTATCACTGAGAATACAAGTTATGGGTTTTGGTTTCGATTTTGATTTCTGTGTATCACAAAATAATTGTATTATATCTTCAATATTATAATCATTTAGTTTGTTTTGAAGTTTAAATAAACCGATAATGTCTTCCTTTTTAAGACCCGCATTAAAACCCTGTGAGAGTAGTTGATACTCGGGTTGAAAACTTGACTTTGTAAAAATTATTAAATTATCATAATCTAAAAAATTAGGACCAAGGAGCATCTTTAAAAGTAAACAGGTTTTCCCACATCCGCTTGAATCAACTATTAGACATCTCAATGAATTTGGAATGTTTTTATGGTTATTAAATTTTATCTTATTTTCCCAAACGGGTAAAAAATCATTCATTTATATATTTGGAAAACAAGTCATCTAACTTTTTTTGAGCTATTTTAGAAACTCTATATTTTATCCTGAGTTCGGGTTTAATTTCAAAATAATTCATTATTTTATTTATATAGTATCTTGTATTAACATTTCCATGAAAATTATGTTGAATAATAAATATCATTAAACCCTTATACATTTCCTCAATACAAATAGTCTCTTCCCTTGAAAGAAATGGTGTATTATCATCACAATACTTAACATTCATCTCTCTTAATAATCTTGTAAAGTAATTCATTTTTGGTTCTAATTTAAAAGAGTTATATATATTTTTATTTTTTTTATTATCATTAATTAAAATTAAATCACAGAAAATACATTGTTTATATGAACCCTCATTATTAAGCCCTATTCTATCACAAGCCGGACAATTCTCTAATTTATCATATGGAGAGTCTGGAAATTCTAAATATCCTTCAGAACTTATCATATTTATATAGTAAATTTTTACTTAAACTAAACGCAAGTTTATTCATTAATAAATACAATGTTTCAAAGCACAAAAGACAAATTTCAATCAATCTCTACTTCGGTGGAAGATATAGAAAAATATGTCAAATATGTTAAATTGAACAAAGATAAATATGGAAATTTTTGGGTAAAACCAGTTATGGAAAATAACATGAGCCCCTCTATTTCATTTAAAGGAAGAGCTCTAACTATACCTGGAAAGACATCCATTAAAGTAAATCTAACAAAAGTTTCTCCTCTACTCCTGGCAATTTATTCAAAGCTTGAAAAAGTGATTGACCACGATACTTTGAAAAAGAATGATAAGACCATCAACAATACTCGTGGAGAAATTTGTATTTACTTTAATAATCCAAAGGGTGTAGATCTAAGTAAAATGAATGATGTTAATATTTCTGGTGAAATGTCATTTCGTTCTATGATAGTTAGAGATTATTTGAAGATAACTTTTGATATTAAAAATGTAGAGATTGAATCCGTCAATGAAAGAAAGTATATTGGTATAGATGGAAAGGTTTTTTCTGCTAATTAAATATGAGTCATTACAGCAGTGAAGATTTTACTATTTCATTGAACTCGGACGATAGTGATGATAGTATTTCATTGAACTCGGACGATGGTGATGATAGTATTTCATTGAACACAGATGATAGTTATGATACTAATAGTTTGTGCTCAAATGATAGTTATGAGAGTAGCTTTATTGATGACTCTGAGTATGATTCTGAGTATTCATGTGATAGTTATGACTTAGATGATTCTGAGTGAAAAAGTGTTTTAGTTTAAGCACAGCGATATATATAAAACACCACGTTTTCTCACGCTATAAATATGGTTTATTGTGATACTTGCGAGAAGGAAGTAAAATATTATAAACAACATATTCTCACCGCAAAACATACATACAACATTCTTAACAAACTTTCCCCTCTTCCACCTAAAACAAAACATTGTAAGGTCTGTAAAACAACCATCCTCAAGAAGGGGTTTAAAGCCCATCTTAAAACTAACAAACACTTGTCAAAATTGTTTACTATTAAAAACTCTGATGGTGCATTCAAAGGACATATTAAAATAAGAGTCTTTAACTTCAAACCTCCTGAACCAGAGTCTATAGTTGATGCTGTAGAAATAGTTAAACCTGCTGTTCAAACGTTGATTGAAAAAACACTAAAAGAAATGAAACCACTTAAATTTTATATGGGAGTAAAATTAGAAATGACAAAGGACGAAGGAGTTATAGATACACCATACATGAGAACTGAGCCACACTTTATATCTTCATATCAAGATTTTAAAACATCAGGAGTCTATGATGAACTTATTAAACAAGAGCAAGATGTGGATAATTCAATCGTAGGAAGTGGATTCAATATAGGAAAAATTATTTACATAGACATTCATATTCTTAAATCAGATCCTCTAAAAGCTTCTTCTTACATTGATTTACCCAGTGTTATCAAAAATAGAAAAGCAGTTATCAATATCAAAAATAAAGACAATAAATGTTTTCTCTGGTCTATTCTAGCACACTTACATCCTCCACATTTTCATGACGAAAGAGTATCTCATTATAAAAAATATGAGAATACATTAAATACAAAAGATCTAAAGTTTCCGATGACTTTAAATGATATTCCTAAATTTGAAAAGTTGAATAATTTATCAGTTAATGTTTATGGTCCAACAGAAACAAACAACATTCAGGTTTTAAAGCTTTCTGACAATTGTAAACAAACTCATATTAATCTTCTATATTTTAATTCAGACGAAAATTCACATTATACATACATCAAAGATATTACAAAATTAATAAAACCACAAGTATGTAAAAGAACAAATAAAATATATATTTGTATGCATTGTCTTAACTTCTTCCATACACAAGAAAGATTAGATAAACATTCAAATTATTGTGGTGAACATAAATCAACGGTAATCAACATGCCTAAAAAAGACTCAAAGATCACATTCAAAGATGAAAAGAAAACAATAAAACATCCATTTGTTATATATGCTGATTTTGAAAGTATTTTAGAAAAAATTGATACTGCTTCTCCAGATCCAAAAGAATCATACACAAATAAATATCAAAAACATACTCCTTGTGGTTTTTGTTATTATATCAAATCATCCGTTGGTGATAAATATAACAAGTTAGAGATGTATAGAGGCTCAAATACCCCAGAGGAGTTTGTGAAACGACTAGAAAAAGACTGTGTTCGATTAACCAAGATAATGAGAGAAACCAATAAACCAATGTCCTTAACAAGTAAAGAAAAAAGGGAATTTATAAAAAACAATGTCTGTCATATTTGTGAGGAGAAAATTGGTAAAGGTCTAAAGGTTAGAGACCATTGTCATCTCACTGGTAAATATAGAGGTCCGGCTCATCAAAGTTGTAATATTAATTATCAACTCCCCTCTTTCATTCCTGTCTTTCTTCATAACAACGCTCATTATGATACACATCTATTTATCAAGTAACTCTCAAAGACTTCTGGAAGTATCTCAGCAATTCCAAACACGGATCAGAAATACATTTCATTCACAAAAACAATTCACACATCTCCTATTACTCATATCAGATTTCTTGATACATTTAAATTCATGGCAAGTCCATTGGCTAACTTGGTTCAAAATCTAAAAGAGTTTCCATGTCTTTCAGAGTATTTTTTAGATAAAGATTTTCTAACACAAAAGGGAATTTACCCCTATGACTATATGGACTCATTTGAGAGATTCAATGAAACACAACTTCCTTTAAAAGAAAATTTCTATAACAAATTAAATAATAGTCATATATCTGATAAAGATTATGTACACACACAAAATGTTTGGAAAAAATATAACATTAAGAATCTTGGTGAGTATCATGATTTGTACCTCAAAATTGATGTGCTTTTGTTGGCTGATGTGTTTGAGGCTTTCAGAACAATCTGTCATTCTGGATATGGATTGGATCCTGCTCACTATTACACTGCTCCTGGATTGGCTTGGAGCGCGATGTTAAAAATGACAAAATAAGTTTTGGATTTGATAACCGATGTTGATATGCTTTTGATGATTGAAAAGGCAAAGAGAGGAGGAATTTCACAAGTCTGTTCAAAGAGATATGCTAAAGCAAATAACAAGTACATTCCAAATTATGATCCATCGGTAGAGAGCTCCTACTTGATGTATTATGATGCGAACAACCTGTATGGCTGGGCAATGTCTCAGGCTCTTCCTTATGGAAAACTTAGATGGGTAAAGGAAAAAGATTACAAAAAGGTTTTACAAGATGTATGTATCTCTACACAAAAAGAATTGGATGATTCAAAGGTTGGTTATTATTTTGAGGTCGATTTGAAATATCCAGAGGAACTTCATAACCTACACAAAGATCTCCCATTTGCTTGTGAAAAGGAAAGTCCAAAGAAGGAGTGGTTAAGTGATTATCAACAATCATTTAATATAGGTGAATCAACAGAAAAATTACTTACTACATTATATAACAAGAAAAATTATGTTCTACACCAAAGAAATTTGCGACAATATTTATCAAAAGGTCTAAGAGTAGAGAAGATCCATAGGGTTCTAAAGTTCAATCAAAGTCATTGGTTGAAGGGGTACATTGATTTTAATACAGAAAGAAGAACAGAGTCAAAAACAGATTTTGAGAAAGACTTTTATAAATTGATGAATAATGCGGTCTTTGGTAAGACCATGGAAAATGTGAGAAAAAGACAAAATATCAGACTATCAACATCTTGGAAACAAGCATCAAAATTAATTAATAGACCGAGTTTTACTAGAGCTGAGGTCTTTACTGAGAACTTTTGTGCGATCCATTTGATTAAAGAGAGTATTGAAATGAACAAACCTATTTATATTGGAACATCAATTCTTGATTTATCAGTCATTAATGTATGATTACTTTTATAATAACTTGAGGAAGAAATATCAAAATGATGTTCATCTACTTTATATGGATACAGATAGTTTTATTTTGCAAATTAATACTGATGATGTTTATTCAGACATGAAAAAGGACATTAATATCTATGACACCAGTAATTACAGTCCAGAGAGTGAGTTGTTCTCTTCTAAAAATAAAAAGGTGATTGGAAAGTTTAAGGATGAATTAGGAGGAAATGTCATGAGTGAATTTGTGGGATTGAGGTCTAAGGCTTATGCTTATAAATACATTGTGAATAACGTTGAAAAAACTGATAAGAAGTTAAAAGGCATAAAGAAAAATGTCATTAAAGAAACTATAAACTTTAAGGATTATTATAACTGTTTAACAACAAAGAAAGAAGAGTTTAGAAAGATTAATGGAATAAGAAGTTATAAACATAAATTATATTCAGAAGAGGTGAATAAGAAAGCATTGGGGGCTTTTGATGATAAGAGGTTTATTTTAGAAAATGGAATTGATAGTCTCCCTTATGGTTATATAAGTATATAAGTGATAAGTTAAAAAGGGGGGTTAGGGATTTTAACGGGCTACCGCCGCCTTTTTACTATTATATAAATGATAGAACCAAGTACCAACCAGACTAAAGAGTGGAGGTGTAATCAACCTTGGTATATAAATGGTAAACATAACGAATGTGAAAAATATCAAATAGGTATAATTGAAAAGACAACTGGTAAAAAAATTTACAAAACAAATAAGAGAATTAATTTAAATACCGGTGAATTGGGTAAAAAAGATGGAAATATTTTTGAGTGGACGGAAAACTTTGATGGTTGCCAGGAAAATATATACTTTAATTTAAAAATGGTATGTGGCACTGGAGGTGCTCAAACAAGGACATTGAGGGAGGTTTACCATTTTATCTTAGCTCAGTTAAAATATCTTAATAAAGAACCAAACTCAAACATCTTTTTTGTTAATATATTAGATGGTGAAGGGAGTGGCAAGAGAATTAAATTATTTCCCACGCATAAACAAATATTTGTAGGGTCGTTGTTTGAGTGGGTCAAAGATGATTCACCAGATGATATTAAGAGCAAAAGGTTAAAAGGTCCATAAGGTCAGAAGGATCACAGGTTCACACAGAAGGACCATTGTTTAAGTGGTCTAATGAATAAGGATAACATGTCAAAAGGTTAGAAGGTTCGTAAAGAACAGGGTGAGAGAAATAGAGGTGTTTAGGGGCAATGAGGGAGGGGAAAAATTAACATGTAAGTCAATGGGAAAATGAGAGTGTCCCAGAAGCAACATATATACACTACTTATAAGTGTTAAGATAAATATAAGTGATTCGCGGGTCAGGAATAAATATCTAAGATAAGAGAAATATTGTTGCTGTTCTCTACGCCGGCCTTCTTCCCCTTACCAAGGGGGGATTAATCCCCTTGTCTTTGCTGGGCCTGGTGGAACCGAGACTTGAGACATCCCTCCCGGACACACGCGGAGTAGGGTTTCGGGACCACTTCACGCTCGTACCTAATTCCCCGCGCTGCCCTGGGAGCGAGGAAACAAGCCTCGCACGAACCACGTGTGGTTTGAGTACGCCGAGCGGATTGCGTACATGTGGTCCGCGCAGTTACCTAGATATTGGAACGCAATTAGTGCGATCCTATTCGTGCCATGCTTAGTCAAATGAGGAAACCACAGGAACGATCGAATCAGGAAGAAAGGAAGAACAAATGGTTTAATTATTTCCCACACGTATATACAAGTTCAAGGACGAAGAGACACAGAGCAACCTTAAGCAGTCTTAACTTATCCCTTGGACAATGGGCCCGCCTCACACTCACACAGGGAATTGCAGATGGGTAGATGCTCCCCAACGCGTCCACGTCGTCGTCCAGAGACGGTGGCAGGCGAAGGCAGGGACTCGGAGTGCGTCTCTCGGACAAAGCAGATGTTGAGGCGTAACGGCAAAGGGCGGACTTAGCGCGGCTAGCGGTTATTCAGCCATTCTCACTCGCGCATCTCAAAATGCATGGTATTCGGTTCAAGCGCATCTGGCTGCGCCCGCGTATCTGTACTGCTCTTGTGCAAGTGCGTGAAGTTCATCAAGTTCCGCGAGTCCTCCTTTGCGCTCGGCTTTCCCGTGCTAGTCCTTTATCATTCTCCCTCACAGCAAGTCTTCTGCTTCAGTCCTCCGATGCAAGTCCTGTCGAGGGCTTTTGCGCAGCGGTTTTTATAGCTATGCCCCCTGAACCTTCTGGAACTCACTCGAACCTTCTCACCATGCCCTCTGATGCCACGCCGCCATCACCACCTCTGAGCTCTGATTGGTGGCTCGTGCTTACCGTCATCGCTTCTGCCGCTCCACCCTCGACTCCGCCCCGACCTTCCTAGGCCTGCCTCGTGTTAACTCGCCCAATGATCAACCAACGTTTAGCAAAATGGATCGAACCTACAGATTTAGAATAATCAGTAGAAGTAGGGCCTCTTCTCCTGGCTCCTACTCAACGCAGAACTAACAAAGGAAAAGGACTAAGCTTACATTTACGAAGACATAACTATACTATCGCGAGGCTACATGTTGCTTGTGTGACTAACTATGGGGGGCAAACTTTAAACTTTGTTAGGCTCACTTACCCCCCTCCCTTGTCAGACTCGTCCCCGAGTCAAACCTACAAAAACTGGAACGACCGGTTTTGAGAAAGAGTTGGGACTAACTTTTAATTCCGTGTGACACTTAGATGTGGTTCCCCCTAACATTTACTCTAACCCATGTGTGCGACAGTTTTACAACACTAAATATACACAAATAATTAAGTTAAGCACCCCTACACAACGAATTAAGGTAAGCACCCCCTAATATATATTCTTTGTGTATATGTATACATTGGCATATATTCTAAGGTATGTGAGATCAAATAATGATTGGTATGACATTAGCAATTATCCATTGATGAAATGCAGATGAGTGCACTCATCTGTGACGCCCATCGCTCGTGCAGCACGATCACGTGGGTCCTACACACGTTATTGACGCAAAGATCGCTAGAGGTCTTCTCAGAACAATGACTGTACGTTAGAAAACATAAACGTCATCCACACTGTCCGTGATGGACCTATAGCTCCATACTTAAATTGAGGTGAAAATATGCCTAAAATTCCCAAAAAATTTCACCTTAAATTATTCAGAATAAAATATTGAAAACGGCATGATTGTTATGTTTTTATGTGACCATAATATCACTTCTCCAGAAAATATAGCAATATCATGGGTATATTACACTGTTTTGACGACAACAAACTTGTAATGTGCGAGGTTGTAAAAAAACGGGGGGGGGGGTGCTTAACTTAATTCTTTGTGTATATGTCCCACCTACTGCGTTGAGTAGCTAACTGACAGACTCACACCCACAATTAACCGAATTGCGGAATTATTTTCAAACTAAACATAAAGCCGGTGGGCAGCATTTTTATATACAAGCACAAAACCTAACCTTATTTACATTTCTATGACCCAGGACCTGTCCTTTTTGGAAAGAAGATTGGAGGGGAAGAGAAAAACACAGCAAAGCACAAATACACATTTCAATTCACATTTCACAATTCTGCTATTGTCTGGCATTTTCTTCTTGTTTCCTGCATATTCTGTGTGCATAAAACTTACAGTTCTTCTTTCCTAGCACACCAATAATAAAAATGTACAAAAAGTGTGTTCGTTTTTATTTTGCCAACAGGGCCAACCCTATGTGGTCCAACTGCGTGACATTAATGCCACTCAAAACAAGTGGTCCGAAGATGAAAGGTGAGTTTGCAGCAAAGTGCTGCACAGCAAAGTGTAAGGCCACAAAACCTGTGGTCCATAATGTGTAATGTGGTAATGTGCAGCAAATTGTCTGTGGCAGCAAGTGCTGCACATGTGCAGCAAAGTTATAACAATTGCAAGGAATACAGCAGCAAAGTGCTGTGCAGTTCAGCTGCACAGGTGTAGCAAAGTGCAACAGGGGTGCTGCACAGGTGCAGCAAGGTTCAGCTGCACAGTTCTACCTCCAAAATTGTCCTGGGGTGGGGGAGAGACAAAGCACAACCGGCAAAGCAGAAAGGGCACAGAGGTACACAGCAATACAAGGTAATGCAGCACAGGGGCGTGGAAGAGCGAGCAGAGCAAGCTCGTCCCTAATGCCTAAGTCACACATAGGCGGATTTGTCGGCGACTACTGGCGACTGGAAAAATCGCCACCACCCGCCGACAATCGTAATGAAACCGTAATGGACGGTCGCCTGTAGTCATGGTTATCCTCCCCAGGTCGGCTGCAGTCGGCAAGAGCCGCAAAGGGGCAAAATATTTTTTTAAATGTTTAAAAACGGCGCGCTCAGTCGCACTCGAAAAAAATCCGCCATGCTGTCGTGATGGAACCGCCATGCTGTCGTCGGTATCCGTAATAAAGCGTAAAGCGGCCGCAACCCAGTCGCTCATAGTCTTCCGCAATCGCCCCACCAGCTAGCACGGCAGAGATGCGAATGCCATACGGCCTTCCTGCGGCATCTTCCCGACTATGGGCCGACACTGTTGCGGCTGCATATCGACTACAGAAGAACTGCCACGTCTCCCCTGCAGCTATGGGAGACTGACGACGACAGCAGTAGGACTATTGGCGGCCGAGTTACGGCCATTGGCGACAGAGATACGACTGCCTGGCGACTGCATTACGACATACCAAGATTCCATGGCAAGACAGGATGGTGTGAGGGTCTCCGTGGAGTGAGGTCCTTTGGTGCCGACAAGGATATGGCTTTATTGTTTGGACTTGGGACTTTTGGGAACTTTATTTTTGGGACTTTGGTCCTTTGGAAACTTTATTTATGGGACTTGGGACCAGTGGAAATAATTTGTTGGACTTTATTTCCATTCTCTCTCCCTGCAGAAAAGTTTGATTATTACATTACAATGATATATCTTTATTAACTTTCTTATTGTACATCAAACATCTTTATGCTTCATGTCATACATCATTGAAGTGAATAAAGTGAAATGTAAAATAGAGAAATAAAGATTTAAAAAGTTGTGTGAATCATCTCCAATCGCCGGCGGCTGCCGTGCATCCGCAATGCAGTCGTCGTCGATCTTCAACAGTCGCCATCCCACTCGGGGCGTCGTCGCAATGCAGTCGCAATGTGGCCGACTGCAGTCGCCATACTGCCGCCTGACCATATTTGACCGCCCGAAATCGCCAGTGGTCGCCGAAAAATCTTGATCGCCGGCAGTCACCAGTAGTCGCCAAAATATCCGCCTATGTGTGACTTAGGCATAATTGTCCGTGCACCCCAACGTCAGCTTACACTACCCTTGCCCTTTTTTTTTTTGTATACTGAATCGAGGCTCGTGGAAGAGCTAACATTTACTTTACAAACAAATCAACCAGACAAACAAAATATATAAAAAGAGGGAGCGGAAGACAAGATGGGGAGAGAAGGGGAAGCACACAAACACAACATTTGAGAGCAGGGAGATGTGTGGAATGGAGAGGGCTTGGGGGGAGGAGGCGTGGGTGGGAAGGGGGGGGGGGGGGGAGGGAGAAGTATAAAACACAAGGACACCAAGAACTTCCAGGACAGAAGTTGGTATTTCAAAAAAGTAGAATTGGGGTGAAATTAGCGGGGGTAGAAAAGATCAAGGTTTTGGATGGGTTAAGATAAGAGATGGTGGTGAACAGCTGTTTTAAAGACCTGGAGGGTGGAGTGGGATTGAAGAGAGTGAGGGAGTTTGTTCCAGAGGTGGGAGAAAAGAGGAATGAAGGAGTGAAGGTGAGCAGAGAGTCTTGATTTTGGCAGTTTAACCATAAGACGGTTGCAGGCAGATCTTGTGCGACCTGTAGGAATATTTGCGGGACAGAGCCCAGAGAGAGCTGGGGGGGGCAAGGACAGAGAGGAGTCGGTAGAAGACGGAAAGACCACCAACCTGCCTGCGGTGAGTGAGTGAGAGGCCCTTGGAGTTAGCTTCATCGCGGGAGATTCCAATGATTCTGAATGCTTTGTTTTCATCAGCGTGAAGACGAGCTAGGTGTGAGGCAGGAGCACCAGCCCAGAGGGGAGAGCAGTATTCCATTGAGCTGCGGATGAAAGCCTTGTCTGTGGTGAGGAGCTCAGGTGTGCCAAGGAAGGACTTCGCACGACGGAGGATGCCCAGTCGGCGACTGGCTTTGGAGGCCAGATTTGAAATGTGGTTTTCCCAAGAAAGATCATGGCAGATAGTGAGACCCAAAAGCTTGAGTGACAGAACTTCTTGGAGAGGATTATTCAGAAAGTGGATGGGAGGGTTGTCCAGTCGGTCTTTTCGGAGAGACATCGTAAGAGTGTGAGATTTGTCAGGATTGAAAGACATGTTCCACTTGTTTGCCCAGTCTGTGATTTTGTCCAGGTCTTCAGAGAGTGAGGAGGCTGCAGACTGCCGATCTGAGGGATGAAGAATGGAGCGACAGAGAGTGGAGTCATCAGCAAAGAGGTAGAGAGGATTTTCAAGAGAGTCAGACAGATCATTGATGAAGACCAGAAAAAGCACAGGGCCCAGAACACTGCCTTGGGGAACTCCAGCCTGAACAGGAAGAGGAGATGAGAGAAACCCATTCAGGCCCACACGTAGACTACAACTAGAGAGGAAGTCCACCAGCCATGCGTGGAGATTTCCATGGATACCAAAAGAGGAGAGTTTGGTGAGCAGAGCAGGGTGCCAGACCGTATCGAAGGCACGTGATATGTCAAGGGAGACTGCTCTAATTTCCTGTTTGGCATTGAGGACCTCCATCCATTGTTGAGAAATCAGAAGCAGCATGTCCAGAGTAGAGTGTCCAGGTCTGAAACCAAATTGATGATAAGAGATCAAGCCATTGGAGAAGAGGAAAGATTTCATATCTGAAGCAATGATGGAATCCATGACTTTGCTGATAATTGGGAGAAGGCTGATTGGTCTGTAGTTGCTGGGATCCGTTCTTTGCACCTTTTTTGTGCAAAGCGGTGATGTTGGCAGATTTCCAAGCAGATGGAAGATGACCTTGTGCAAAAGAGAGGGTGAGGAGAACAGAGAGAGGGAGTGAAAGAGCGGAAGAACAGGATTTTAGGACCCGTGGGCTGATGCCGTCAGGTCCAGTTGCAGAATCCGAGTCGAGGGTTGACAGAAACTTTTCCACCTTGTCAGGAGGAAAGGACACAGAGTCCAGGAGCAGCTGGGTACGAGTGGGTATGGTGGGTACAGAGAGGGATGGGTTTGGGACACAAGATTTAGAGGCAAACACAGAGTTGAGGCATTCAGCTTTTTCACGTGCGGAGTCAGCTGTGTAGCCATTTGAGGTGAGGGAGGGGATGGAGGGGGAACAAACACCAGAAGCAGATTTGACCAGACGCCACCAGGATTTGGAAGAGGGAATTGCCTTTCCCTTCCCTGTATTTACAAATTCGTCACTACATCCTGTCTCGCATATCCCCCTCTAATACCAAATTCGTTTCCCAATCCCTCCCCGGATGGAAGGAATGGAACAAACACAATGTCCCATTACGTCGAGATGCGTCTCACTCACTCAACAGTTTACAAAGCCTTGGTGCTGGTGTGGAGCTTTGTTATCCTCAGTGAATGGATGTGGATGGTGCGAAGGGAATTCTCTTCCTAACTACTCTAATGACATTAACTTTTAAACTACCCGGGGTCATGCCTTACCAATTGGCCTCTTTAAACTATGTGGTTCTTAAAACCGAATTCCCCATTGACCACTCTGCGGTGCCCATGAATTTGGGTCTCACTCCCCAATTTTTCTTACTGTACCCTTGCACAATTTCGGGGCTGGGTCGTGTGGCTCCACTAGCAGGTCTACCTACCTGCGCACCTCCGCCACTGAAGTCGCCACCCGAGCTTACCTGCTCACGCAACGACCTAACTGGGGAAGGCCCTCCTGGCTCTTTACCCCTCTGATGCCCTCTTTGGCATTGGGCTACCCGGGTCCTTCCTTTGGATCCTCGGGCCGCACTGAACAACTACTCACAACCCTAACTGGCTCCCAGAGCCTACCTGCAGCCTCACCTGGCTGACAAGCTACCAGTGGCGGAGTGCTCCAATAACCATACGCACCAACAAAGCCACATGCCCAGACATTCACTGACTCATGCACCCAACCAAAGCACTACCTTGCCACTTCCTGCACCACAGGTGTCAATATCCAACTAATTTACCTAAGCCCTCTACCTGACTTTACACTACCCACCCCGGGTATTCATGAATGGGTCCATCTCCCCCCCATTCACTCCTTCGCACCATGCATTCCACACCTTCTAATTCACACCAAGCATTCCACACCATTTACTTTCACACACCATTTATGTCGCACACCTGTTTTCTCGCACACCAAATTCACACACCTTTTGTGCTCTTACACCTTTTCCCATACACTCCAACACAACTCCATCTGTCTCAATACACAATTCCTGGTTATTCTCAACCAATTCCTCATTTGCTCAAAACACAATCCCTGGTTATTCTCAACCAATTTCTCATTTGCTCAATACACAGATCCTCACACACACACAGTATCATCTAACTAGCTACTTCCCCCTACACTCGTGCTTCCCTGTCTTCCCTTTACACTAAGCACACCCTCGTCGTTATCAACCATCTAAACTACCTACGTCCCCACTATAGTTCAGATGTCCCGACTTAAATCTTGTCCCTACTGTCTGCTGATTCCCAAACAATTATCCTAGCCCGCCCTTGGCTAGCTTCGGTGCCCCATGGAGGTAACCATCGATGGTCCCTCCATGTGCATGTCACTGCCATCCCCCTAAACTAATGCTCATGAGCCCGGAATGTGAGGAAAGGTGACACCACCATTCCCCCACGCCGGGCACCATTCCCCAACACTACTCCCCCCCCAGTCCTCTGAACTATGAGCCCCATTCATTTGAGGTACTGGGTCCTGCCTCGGCCTCTAAAGCCAAGGTGATCCATGAGGGCGCCTGTTCGCCGGTGATGGGTCTTATCCGGTCAGCATGGACGACCCGAGGGAAGGCTCGTGGCCCCATTTTCATCTTAATGACCACGTCACAAATTTGCGCCAGGATGACCCCTGGGCCTTGCCAGGGCGAGGTGAGTTTGGGACACCTGCCCTTCCGCCTCCGGGGATTGAAGGACCAAATCTTCATCCCCGGAGAATACTGACTCCCCTGGCTCCGGTGGTTGTATCTGCGCTTCATCTTGGCACCCGCCATCTGAAGTTGGCGGCGTGCGAAAGCATGGACCCTCTCCATGCCTTCCTCCAGGTGACGTGCATAGCCCTCCCCCGGCGGTCTATCAGAGATCTCTGGCACAGGACCACCTAGCAAGTCGGCGGGAGCCCGCAACTCCCGCCCGTACATAAGCAACGCCGGACAACATGCGGTGGCCCCGTGCTGGCTGGTTCGGTAGGCCATTAACAAATACGGGAGATGTCCGTCCCAGTCGTCCTGATGGGTGGTGGTAAACAACGCCAATTGTTGAACCAGGGTTCGGTTGAACCTTTCCACCATCCCGTCAGATTGAGGTCTCAAGGGCGTTGTTCATGTCTTCCTAATTGACAGGAGCTTGCACACATCTTTTAGTAATTGGCTTTCAAAATTTCGACCCTGGTCGGTGTGCAGCTCCTCCGGAATCCCATGCCGACATACAAATCCTTCCAAGAAGGCCTGTGCTACCACCCCGGCTTCTTGTTTGGGGAGGGCATAGGCCTCCGGCCACTTGGTGAAATAGTCCATAACCTCTAGGATGTACTTATTACCTTGGCGGGTGCGGCATAGTGGTCCTAGAATATCCGTAGCCACCCGCTCAAGGGGGCCCCCACCTGCTGTATTTGAAGGGGGGCCCTCGTCCTCTGTGCTGGTCCCTTTTTAGCAGTACAGGTGTCGCATCTCCGACACCAGTCCCTTTATATCGCGCCCCATATTTACCCAAAAGAACCTCCGGCGGACCCGAGATGTAGTCTTTGTCCTGCCCAAATGGCCGCCGGAGCGGGTACCATGCACCTGCTGCAAAATTGTGTTCTTAAATTTCTCTGGAACTATCACCAGCCAGGAAGTTCTTTCAGAGGGAATCTCCACCCATTTGCGGTACAAGATGTTACTTTTCAATTCCAGGGTTTGCCCCTGAGCCCAATATGCCTTTGTTGGCGCCTCGAGGGGGGTGACCTCTTCCCCATTAGGTCTTGTCCCTAATCGAACCCATTCGTACACTGGTCCCAGTACGGGATCCTCGTGCTGGGCCGTGCTCCAAGCCAAAGTTCCAAATTCCTCATTGGCGGTTAGTGGCAAGATTGGCCCTCTCACCTGGGTTGCATGGACTACGAGGGTAGGGGTAGAGTCTGCCAATTGTTCCCTATCCTTGTGACTCGCACAAAATGTACAATTTTCCCCCAAACTAGGACGTCGAGAGAGTGCATCGGCATTCCCATGGGCCTTCCCGGCCCTATGGGTCACACTGAAATTGTACTGCTGCAACTTTTCCAACCACCTTGCAATTTGGCCCTCCGGCTCCTTGAACCGGAGGAGCCATCGCAGGGAGGAATGGTCAGTGCGAACCAGAAATTTCCGCCCGTACAAGTACAAGTGGAAATGCCTCATGGCAGCCAGCATAGCCAATACCTCTTTATGAGTGACGCAATAATTTCGCTCGGGCCTACTCATGGCCCGACTATAATACGCGATCACTCTCTCCACGCCCCCCTGTGTCTGGGACAAAACCATGCCCAATCCTTCCTGGCTTGCATCCGTGTCCAGGGTAAATGTCCCGTCACTAGTGGGGTAAGCTAGAATGGGTGCAGATGTCAAACACCCCTTCAATGCTAGGAAGGCCTCCTGGCACTCCCTTGTCCAATTAAATCTCGTCGCCTTCTCCATAAGCCGATGAAGGGGTCGGGCCAACTCTGCAAATTTTGCCACAAAACGCTGGTAGTAGGAGCAGAGTCCCAAAAATCCCCGCACCTCCTTGATGTTACGCGGTGCGGGCCACTCCTCTACCGCTGTAATTTTGCCTGGGTCTGTTTTTACCCCCTCGCGACCAATGACGTGACCTAAATAGGCCACCTCCTTAGCAAACAAAGTGCACTTACTCGGGCTCAATTTCAACCCTGCCTGTCTGAGGCACCCAAACACCTGGTCCAAATTAGCTATGGCTTGGGGAAATGTTTTCGCATGTACCAGGACGTCATCCAGATACACCAGGCATGACTGCCATGGCATGCCGCCCAGTACATGCTCCATCAATCTTTCAAAGGTGGCGGGGGCGTTACACAAACCAAACGGCATAACAGTGAACTGATACAGCCCCTTACCTGTGGAAAATGCCGTTTTCTCCTTCCCTGCCCTGTCCATCTCCACCTGCCAATTCCCACTCTTGAGGTCCAAGGTTGAGAACCAATTTGAGCCTGCAACGGCATCGAGGGTATCGTCAATTCTTGGCAGGGGATATGAGTCTTTGAGTGTCACGTTGTTCAGTTGGCGATAGTCCATGCAGAACCGCGTGGTCCCATCTTTATTTTTGACCAACACAACTGGTGACATCCAAGATTCCAAGTACTTCCCAAGGACACAATGATACCTGCATTGAGCATCTTTTCTACCTGTTCATCAGCTTCCTCCCTCTTGCTCCAAGGGAGCCGTCGGGCGGGCTGACGAATAGGCCGGGCCTCACCGGTGTGGATCTGATGTTTCACCAGGCCCGTACGTCCAATATCCTCGGAGGACAAGGAGAAGATATCCAAATGGGTCTCAATTAATTTGTGTAAGGCCTCCCGCTGGGTCTCCTCCAACTCTACGCTACTCCTGTTTACCATCTCACAAATGGGATCGGGCCAATTCCTACCATTTGCTGAAGACTCCCTCTGGGACCAGCTCGGCTGGACGTTCTCGTCCCTCACTGCTGCGACTTCATTAACTGGGGTGTGGCCGGCTATCTCCGTGCCCCGTCCTATAGTGCGTGGTTCAGTACTTACATTAATTACCCGGACGGCCATCACCGGCCCGTCTGTTCTTACGAGGGTGCGGCCCACGACTAAACCCGGGACCGACTGCGCTGCCACCGGTTCGACTAGGCTGCAGGACTCCTGCCAGTTTGGGCGAGCTATCTATCGGGCCGGCACTATTGCCTCGGCCCTTGGGGGAATGGTCACGGCATCAGAAGCCCCCAGCTCCGTCCTCTCGGCCGTGCTCACCCCGTCCAATGGCAGCACATCTATTCCCACTTGCAGGGTCCCCTGGCACAAATTGATTTTACAACCGCTGGCAGTCAACAAATCCAACCCGATTAGGCATGGGTCGCACACTTCTGCCACCCAAACTTCTATCTCCCTCTTTACCGATCCCAACTTGAGGGTTACAAAACCACACCCTATGATGGGGGCCGTTACCCCGGTAGCCAGCTGCAAACTATGATTTTCCAGATGCTGGATCTTATCCCAGCCAGCTGCACTCAAATCAAGGATCACAGGGCTGATGATCGTGGTGCTAGCTCCTGTGTCCTCTACGGCGTCTACCCCTATGCCGGCAATTTTGCACCGAATTGTTAGTCAAGCTGTACCAATTTGGCCACAATAGATGACCTGTCGCGTCAATGAGGGCGCTTCACCATCCCCTGCTGCCGAACACGGCCCTGTATGTTCGGCACATTCTAGTTTCCCGGGCCCTGGCGGGGGGGGGGGGGGTGTCTGGGGTCGGCTAACCCGACCCGTACAGGGCGGAGTTGTTGATCGCGGCTGCCCAGGTTGATCGCGACTCAGCCGTTCTCACTCGCGCGTCTCAAAATGCGCAGTATTCGGTTCAAGCGCGTCTGGCTGTACCACTCTCGTGTAAGTGCGTGAAGTTCATCAAGTTCATCAAGTTCGGCGAGTCCTCCTTTGCTCTTGGATTTCCCATGCTAGTCCTTTATCTTTCTCCCTCGCAGCAAGTCCTCTGCTTCTGTCCTCCGATGCAAATCCTGTCGAGGGCTTTCGCGCAGCGGTATTTATACCTACGCTCCCGAACCTTCTGGAACTCACTCAAACCTTCTCACCACGCCCTCTGACGCCACACTGCCATCACCACCTCTGAGCTCTGATTGGCGGCTCGTGCTTACCATCATCGCTTCTGCCGCTCCACCCTCGACTCCGCCCCGACCTTCCTAGGCCTGCCTCGTGTTAACTCGCCCAATGATCAACCGGCGTTTAGCAAAATGGATCGAGCCTACGGATGTAGAATGATCGATAGAAGTAGGGCCTATTCTCCTGGCTCCTACTCAACACAGAACTAACAAAGGAAAAGGACTAAGCTTACAAATACTAAGACATAACTATACTATCGCGATGCTACATGTTGCTTGTGTGACTAACTATGGGGGGCAAACTTTAACCTTTATTAGGCTCACTTGACAGACTCAAAACCGCAACAATATATAAGTATAAGTGATAAGATAAATATATAAGTATAAGTGATAAGATAAATACATAAGTGATAAGATAAATATATAAGTATAAGTGATAAGATAAAAAGGGAGGTTAGGGATTTTAACGGGCTCGCGCTGCCTTTTTTTCTAATATATAAATGATAGAACCAAGCATTAACCAAACTAAAGAGTGGACGTATATACAGCCTTGGTATATAAATGGAAAACATTAAAGCGCGGCGTTACGCGCGCTGCTTGTGAGCAAGGAGGAAGCGGACAAGCGGTAACATATAAACGTCTTTATTGTAAGACTACACTGTAACACTGTACTCCTCCGGGCTGGTCGCCCGGGGTATATCATGAGGCCACGCCTACCCCTCGGGCGTGGCCACCGCCCACTTGGTGCGTGGAATGATGTCACCACGCCAGTGGGCTTTTGTGTCCGCCACACGCGCCCCCCCAGAATTCCCGCGCACCTGGAGGGCCAGTTTGCGGGGCAGACGAATGACCCGGCCGAAGCGCCCCCTGGCGATCGGCGGCGTCCGGTGTGCAGGGATGCCAGGTGGGATGCCCCTGGCTGCTCCTGGGATGGGTGCAGGACCGGGGGGCGGCGTGGCGGCGGGGCTGGGCGGTGCCGGGGGTCCGCCCGCAGGAGGGCGGCCCCGACGTGGGGGTCGGGCCACTGGCGGTGGATGGTCCACATCGAGGTGGGCCGGCTTGAGGCGGTCTACCGAAACGCGGTCAGGAGTACCGCCGATGTCCAGGGTGAAGTGCTTCGCCCCGGTCTCCAGCACGCGGAAAGGCCCGTCGTACGGGGGCCGCAGTGGTGTCCGATGGGCATCGTGGCGGACGAAGACGTACTCCGCCCTGCGAAGCTCCGGGGCGACGTGCGTCGGTGGGTGCCCGTGGCATGCCGTTGGCACCGGGGCGAACCTCTGGGCGGTCTCTTGCAGAGCGGAGCGCTGCTGTGCCGCGGACCATGGTGCCGTGGAGTCGGGGAGGAACTCGCCCGGCACCCGCAGCGGTTGCCCGAAGACCAACTCCGCCGCGGATGCGCGCAGGTCCTCCTTGGGCGCCGTCCGGAGGCCCAGCAGGACCCAGGGGAGCCTGTCGACCCAGCCGCCATCGCGGAGGGTGGCCCGGAGCGCGGCCTTCAATGAGCGGTGAAATCGCTCACACAGGCCGTTAGCCTGGGGGTGGTAGGCCGTGGTTCGGTGCAGCCGGACCCCGAGCCCCTGCGCAACCGCCCCCCAGAGCTCCGAGGTGAACTGGGGGCCGCGGTCGGATGAGATGTCTGAGGGGGCGCCGAACCGGGCGACCCAGGTGGCGATGAAAGCCTGCGCGACATCGGCCGCCGTTGTGGACGCCAACGGCACGGCCTCCGGCCACCGGGTGGTGTGGTCCACCATGGTGAGGACGTGCGTGAAACCCCGCGAGGGGGGCAGAGGTCCCACCAGGTCCACGTGGACGTGGTCAAACCGGCGTTCCGGCACCGTGAACGGGGCCAACGGGGCCTGGGTGTGCCGGTGCACCTTGGCGCGCTGGCACGCGAGGCATGTCCTGGCCCAGCCGCGGACGGCCTTCCGGAGGCCATGCCAGACGAACTTGTCGGCGATCAGCCTTTGGGAGGCCCTCGCGCCCGGGTGGGACAGGCCGTGGATGGCGTCAAACACTTGGCGCTGCCAGCCCGCGGGCACAATGGGGCGGGGACGCCCGAGGGAGACGTCGCACAAGAGGGCCGCGCCCGCGCCGTCGAACGGCACCTCGGTGACGCGGAGGCCCGTGACGGCGGTCCGCAAGGCCTGGACGTTGGGGTCAGCGGCCTGGTCCGCTGCCATCCGGGCATAGTCGATGCCGAGGTGGACTGCGTGGGCGACGGCCCGGGAAAGGCAATCCGCCACCGGGTTGTCCTTCCCCGCGACGTGCTGGATGTCCGTCGTGTACTCGGACACGGCCGAGAGGTGACGCTGCTGCCGGGCCGACCACGGCTCGGTGACCTTGCCCATCGCGAAGATCAGCGGCTTGTGGTCGACGAAGGCAGTGAACGCCCGGCCCTCGAGCAGATGGCGGAAGTGCCTGACCGCCAAGTGAAGTCCGAGCAACTCGCGGTCGAAGGTACTGTAACGGCGTTCGGGCGGGCGAAGCTGCCGGCTAAAGAACGCCAGCGGTTGCCAAGCTCCACGCACCCATTGCTCGTGCACCGCGCCCACCGCGTAGTCCGAGGCATCGGTGGTGAGGGCGATCGGTGCATCGGGCGCCGGGTGCGCGAGCATGGTGGCGTTAGCCAAGGCGAGCTTCGCGCCCGTGAACGCCGTGTCCATCTGCTCGGTCCAGGTAACGTCGCCTTTGCCCGGCTTACCTCGGAGAGCTTCGTGCAGGGGGCGCAGGAGCTGGGCGATACGGGGCAGGAACCGATGGTAAAAGTTCACCATGCCAAGGAACTCCTGCAGCCCTCTGATCGTGCGGGGGCGCGGAAACCCCTTCACCGCCTCCACCTTGGCCGGCAGGGGGACGGCTCCGTGCCTGGTGACACGGTGCCCCAGAAAATCGATTGTGGCGGCGCCGAACCGGCACTTTGCGGGGTTCACAATCAGGCCATGCTGGCCCAGGCGTTCGAAGAGCGTGCGGAGGTGGCGTAGGTGCTCTTCGCGGGACGCGCTGGCGACGAGGATATCGTCCAGGTAGACGTAGACAAAATCCAAGTCGCGCAGGACGCTGTCCATCAGTCGCTGGAACGCCTGAGCCGCATTCTTCAGACCGAAGGGCATGCGCAGGAACTCGAAGAGTCCGAATGGCGTGATGACCGCCGTCTTCGGGACGTCCTCCGGCCTGACGGGGACCTGATGGTAGCCGCGTATGAGGTCCACCTTCGAGAAGAAGGACCTGCCCGCCAAACGGGCGGAAAAGTCCTGAATGTGGGGGACGGGGTAGCGGTCGGGAGTCGTGGCGTCATTGAGACGGCGATAGTCCCTGCACGGTCGCCATCCCCCGCCGGGCTTCGGCACGATGTGCAGCGGCGACGCCCAAGCGCTCTCTGAGCGCCGAACGATGCCGAGTCGCTCCAGGGTAGCGAACTCTGCTTTTGCCACCGCCAGCTTCGTCGGCTCGAGGCGGCGTGCCCGGGCGTAGACCGGTGGCCCGACGGTGGGGATGTGATGGGCCACCCCGTGCTTGACGGCCCCCGCCGAGAAGGTGGGCCGCGTGAGGGCCGGGAAGCCGGCGAGGAGGCGGGTGAATGCGTCCGCTGCCGGAAGCGTACAGACCAACGTGGCCGGAACCGAATCGTTCGGCAAGCCGCTTGGCAAGCCGCTCGTTGAGCTGGGCAACGCACATGCGAGCGAGCTGAACGTCTCGGCCTGGACAAGCCGTCTGCGCTTGACGTCGACCAGGAGCCCATTAGCGCACAGGAAGTCCGCGCCAAGCAGTGCCATGGGCACGTCGGCGGTGACGAACGTCCATCGGAAAACCTGCCCTCCAAACCGCAGAGAGAGGCAGCGTTTTCCGTACGTACGGATGGGCGTCCCGTTCGCGGCAAGCAGCGCGGGGCCCCCACCCGCGGCGTGCTTGTCTGACATGCCGGCGGGAATGACACTCACCTGTGCTCCCGTGTCGCACAGGTAACGGCGCCAGGAGAAGGTGTCCGTTATGAACAGCAGGCTGCTCGAACGGCCGGCGCTCATCGCCACAATTGAGCGCCGGCCCGGGCGTTTCCCGACCCGTTGAAGGAGCACGGCGGATGACACCGCCGAGCTTCGTGGCCGAACTTGGCGTGGAACCAGCACCAGGTGGTGGAGCTGGAGGAGCGCGGCTGGCTCCGCCAGGCCGGTGGAGTCGACGGGTTTCCCCGCGGTGGCGGTTTTCGCCGCGGCGGTGGGCGGGGCGTGGCGGCGTTCACGAGGTGCGTATCAGCATGCTGCTGAAACTCAGCGTGCTGTAGAAGATGATGCTGTGGAACAGCAGCGTCGAAGGCCGTGACGGCCACGCCAACGCTCGCCCGCGTGTCCGAAGCGGCGAAGTACTTGTCCGCCTCGGCCGCCAATGCTCGGGGTTCCGTTAGCCCGGTCCCGGCCAACGCGAGGCGAACCTGCGCTGGAAGTTGGCGACGGAAAAGCGCCCGGAATAGCGAACCGGGGGCTTCGTCGCCCAACAGTGACAGCATATGGTCCATTCGGACCGACGGGCGCGTCTCACCGAGCTCGGGGAGATCCAGGAGGCGGTCGGCCCGTGCGTCGTCCGTGAGGCTGAACGTGGCTAGGAGTAGCCGCTTGAGTGCCTCGTACTTGTGGCCGTCCGGTGGGTGGCGAAGGACGGACACAACTCGCGCGGCCGTGCCGGGCCCGAGGGAGGCGACGACGTGGCAGTAGCGCGTGTCATCGCCGGTGAGGTGCCGAAGCTGAAATTGGGCTTCGGCCTGGACGAACCAGACTTCGGCCTGAGCCTCCCAAAATTCCGGAAGTTTGACGAAGGCGGCCATGGCGATGGCGTCGCGTGTGGAAGGATCGCTCCGGCAGATCCAACGTCGAGGGTCACCAGTAAAGCGCGGCGTTACGCGCGCTGCTTGTGAGCAAGGAGGAAGCGGACAAGCGGTAACATATAAACGTCTTTATTGTAAGACTACACTGTAACACTGTACTCCTCCGGGCTGGTCGCCCGGGGTATATCATGAGGCCACGCCTACCCCTCGGGCGTGGCCACCGCCCACTTGGTGCGTGGAATGATGTCACCACGCCAGTGGGCTTTTGTGTCCGCCACAACATCATGAATGTGAGAAATATCAAATAAGTATTAATGAAGAAATAACAGGAGTAAGAGTCGATAAAACAAATAAGCGAATACATTTAAATATGAATAAGTTAGAGGCTCGAAGAGGCAACATCCCTGAGTGGACTGAAAACTTTAATGGTTGCCAAGAGATTGAGGGGAAAATAATTTACTATAATCTCAAAATGGTATGTGGTTCGGGAGGAAGTCAGACGAGGTCATTAAGAGAAGTTTACCATTTCATATCAGCTCAATGGCGATACCTAAACCAAGAGTTAAATTCTAATATAACATTTATAAATATACTTGATGGTGATGAGTGTTGTAAGAGAATTAAGTTATTACCTAAAAATGAAACACAAATATTTGTTGGGTCTCTGCATGAGCATAATGAAAAATGGGGGGTGGGGGGGAGTTAATAATTTAAATGCAGGGACAAAAAGGGTGTAATTTTTCAAGCCTGGTATGCCTGGCGTTTCAAGCCATGGGAAAGGTTTAGGGAAAGTGGGCAGGGCTTAGTAAAAAGTGTGTGGGGCTTAGGTGGGAGGAAAGGGGCGCAATTTTTTGAGAGAAAAAAGGGGTGTAATATCAGTGGTTTTTAAGGCTTTTGTGTTAAAACAAATAAGACAGCCGAACCACGTGACCTATGACGTCATAATTATCATAAAAAAATTATACGGGTGGAGTTGCACCAGAAGGGGCGCAATATTTTGGGTGAAAATTTCCTGTCAATCGGACCAACAGTTGCAGAGAAAATCATATTTATTCTGTGTGGACAAACAGACAAACAGACTCAAATGCAATACCCCCTCCTCAGATGAGAGTAAAAAGGGGCGCAATTTAATGAGAGAAAAAGGGGTGTAATTTTATGAGAGAGGGGGGTGTGAGTCAATAAGTTTTTCCCTTTTTCCCCATTGACTTCAATGTTAAATTTAATGTGTCCCAGAACCCCCATTTTACCCCCTACTTCCACCCTTCCAGTCGAGGCAGGTGAGATGCTCCACACCTTCCACTGGGAAATGTCTCGGTTGTCCGCCCTTCCAGTGGAGGCTAGGGAGATTCTCCACACCTTCCACTGGGAAATGTCTCGGTTGTCTGCCCTTCCAGTGGAGGCTGGCGAGATGCTCCTGACCTTCCACTGGGAAATCTCTCGGTTGTCCACCCTTGCTAGGAAATCTCTCGGTTGAAATTCAGGGCTAAAATCACATGTTCTGCAGCCAACCATCCAGGTAAAGCCATTTTCGGAGATTGTTGTGAATACCATTTGTAAGGTATCTCGACAGACGACGATCGATTGTGGCACACGTTTATTGACTCTCCCGATACAGGCTCCATTTGCCGCAGCGCCATCCGAGCTGGGCCGTAACTTCCGGAAAAACGGAAATAAACCTGCGGTCACGGTGTGGGGATACAATGGTGAATATTTGCAGCTTCATACATGACATCCTCCCCATTAAGTCCAAAATTACCAAGAGCAATACGTGCTAGACTTCCAAAATTGACATTTCAAAAGCAACATTTCCAAAACATGTGAAAATACAGTCACGTGAAAAAGTAAGTGCACCCCATGTAGAGTTTTGACTTTTTCAACATATTTCAACATACAGCTATTTGATCTTAATTTCAACAATATTGATAGATAAAGGTGATATAATAGAACAAACATCATGAAACATTTACATTTTGTAGTCCATTGTACAATTTAAATAAACATAAATGCAAATTTCGCATGTGGAAAAAGTAAGTACACCTCTACATTTATCACTACTTCAAATACCTAAAATTAGAATCAGGTGCACCAGCTCAGGTACAAATGATTAGAACATCGTTAGAGAGGATCTTGGAGGAACCTGTCTTATTTAAACCTCAGACATTTAGTTTGGTTTGCTCTTTGTTGTTGAAGTGTGCGGTGTCACAATGCCTAGATCAAAAGAGCTCTTTGAGGCCTTCAGAAAGAAGGTTATAGATGCCTACGAGTCTGGGAAGGGATTTAAAAAGATCTCCAAACAATTTGAAATCAATCATTCGACTGTCCGGAAGATCATCTACAAGTGGAGAAGATTCCAAACAACTGCCAACTTGTTCAGGCCAGGCCGCCCCAGCAAGTTCAGCCCGAGAGCAGACCGCAAGATGCTGAAAGAAGTCTCTAAGAACCCGAGAATGTCATCACGGGACCTACAGGTAGCTCTTGCCACTGTTGATGTCAAAGTGCACGTGTCTACCATTAGAAAGAGGCTGCACAAATTTGATCTACATGGGAGGTGTGCCAGGAGGAAACCTTTGCTGTCCAGAAAGAACATCAGGGCAAGACTAACGTTTGCCAATGAACACCTCGGCAAAGACCAGCACTTCTGGAACAATGTGCTCTGGACAGATGAGTCAAAGGTAGAGCTATTTGGCCACAGTACCAGAAGACATGTTTGGCGAAAACCAAAGACAGCATTTGATCACAAGAACCTGATACCAACTGTAAAGCATGGTGGTGGAAATATTATGGTTTGGGGCAGCTTTGCTGCATCAGGGCCTGGGCAGCTCACCATCATATAATCCACTATGAATTATTCATTGTATCAGAGGGTGCTTGAGGATAATGTGAGGCCATCTGTTCGGAAGTTGAAGCTCAACCGAAGGTGGACCTTGCAACATTACAATGACCCTAAACATACCAGTAAATCCACCAAGGAATGGCTGAAAAGAAAGAAATGGAGGGTTCTGGAATGGCCAAGTCAAAACCCGGATCTAAATCCCATTGAGATGTTGTGGGGGGATTTGGAATGAGCTGTACATGCAAGAAACCCCTCAAACATCGCACAGCTGA
Organism: Myxine glutinosa; assembly: GCF_964187855.1. Classification (NCBI taxonomy): domain Eukaryota; kingdom Metazoa; phylum Chordata; class Myxini; order Myxiniformes; family Myxinidae; genus Myxine; species Myxine glutinosa. The sequence continues at coordinate 385,279,941 of NC_136261.1, forward strand.
AAGAATTCTGCATGGAGGAGTGGGCAAAAATTTCTCCCGGTCGATGTCAGAGACTGGTAGACAGTTATAAGAAACGCCTACTTGAGGGTGTTTCTGCCAAAGGGGGCAATACCACCTATTAGAGCCAAGGGTGTACTTACTTTTTCCACATGCGAAATTTGCATTTATGTTTATTTAAATTATACAATGGACTACAAAATGTAAATGTTTCATGATATTTGTTATATTATATCACCTTTATCTATCAATATTGTTGAAATGAAGATCAAATAGCTGAATGTTGAAATATGTTGGAAAATTCAAAACTTTACATGGGGTGTTATTACTTTTTCACATGACTGTATGTGTGCAAACGATTATGAGAATAATAAAAATACGTGAAAATAGAACATGTGTCACCGTGAAAATAGAACATGTGTCATCATGAAAATAGAACATGTGTCAACGTGAAAATAGAACATATGTCAACGTGAAAATAGAACATGTGTCAATGTGAAAATAGAACATGTTCAAGGATTCAACTGGTCGGGTGCTTTTCTCTCACACATTGAGCGTCGCGTTGTACCAGTGGATACAGAGTCCGAGGTGATTACTTTGGTCTCCACGAAGGGTGTAGCGTTCGCAGAGGTTTTCGGGGCATCCGAGCCGACTGGAGCGGCCATGACGATCTCCGGCAGTGGCGGGTCGAACTGTTGTTCTGACTGTGACGATGCTGCAGGCTCTATCGACTGACAGCTGGCTGGAATCCCTTCCATGCACGAGCTGCACGCTGCACCCATCGTGGGATCGACTCTGCGAGGCTGGTGTACCCGATCGCCGCTGGCCGGAATCGCCTCAACGCTCGAGGCTCGATCGGCATCGCTCGAGGACCCGACACTGTCCGGACGCACAGCTTGTCCAGCGCCGTCGTCCCTGTACCAATAGACGGACAGACAGCGAGCTTCATCCGACAGCACGGAAGGCCGATTCTGAGGACATCGTGCTGGATCTTCATAGCCTCCCAGGCACTCGGGCACTAAGGGGGAATGTTGTATCAAGCTAGTTAATGATAGCATGATGTACACGGATGTCCGCCTAACGGTCTTGCCCCTCTTTCGACACGATTTCCTCCATCGACATGGGCGGCTGGAAACGAATTTCGGTGGGAACACTACTCTCTCTGTGTGCGTTTGCGGGAATGGCTACCGAACTGTTGACGCTATTCCCGAATCTAACTCCTGACAAACGCGCCCCGATAGCTATCAAAACGAGACGCTATTTCAGGATGCGCAATTTACCTCTGAAGATACTAGCAGCAGCCTCCTGAAAGAAGGAATAATCACTCACGGCCGATCGTCTCGGCATGCCCAGTGTTGGTTCGACTGGTGGGACAGGTAGCCCAATATGCGGTGCCCATCACCTTCAACTCGCGTAGCACTAATCATCAGCGGCTGACCCAAATCAGGCGTTTGCCCTATGGCGACATTAATGTAATTGCATGCTTCCAGAGTGCGATCGATGACGTCACTGCCGGTATGTCCCAAATCATGCGTTTGCCCTACAGCATCATTAACGTGGTTGCTTTCAGAGTGCGATCGATGATGTCACCGCCGGAGTTTCGTTTATCCAGAGTATAGTTTCCATCTACCTTGGTAACTCCACGGTTTGTGAACATAATTAAGCTGATCGCTCAAGCTCAATATGGGCGTGTCATAATGTTACTTTGCTGCGCTTCCTACAGGCCACGTGCCCAAGCCGCCTATCCATCATCGAGGACACATACCGTTATCAGCTAGGACCATTGTACATTCGGGGAACACGGTGACCCGGGGGGGGGGGCGGGGACGGGGGGACGATAACACTGAGTGCGGAGCACCCGACTCCCTTGCCTCCCGTGCTAGACACGGTGGCGCCACCCAACTGTTCGCCCTTGACTCCCTTGAACAGAGCTCTTGGCTTGTTTTCAAGTCATTCGCGCCGGGACCGAGACTTTGAGACGCCTTGTTCGGTTGTTGCCTGCATAACATTCCCACTGACATAGACAGCGACGGTCACTCTACTTTGGTACACAGAGCTAGCACAACTGCAATTTCGGAGGAGGAGGTGGATGAGAAGAGAACATCCTCTCGGTTTTGTTGATAGGGGGATCCGTCCGGGACATCACGTGCGAGTCCACGGCGTCGGTGAGTCACCTCGTGTCGTGCATGGCTCCATGGCATCAGTGCGTCACTTCGCCATGGAGTGATCCAGCTAGGTCTGAGCCCAACGCAGGGATCCGGCTATGTGGGCTCACCGGCTGTCGCACCCGATTTGATCGGTATAGCTGGGCGGCCTCCATCGTCCTCCACTCTGCCGGCAACCTTAACCCTAATTTAAGTTCCGGAGGACAATTAAGGTTCCGGAGGACAATTAAGGTTCCGGAGGACAATTTAGGTTCCGGAGTACAATTTAGGTTCCGGAGGACAATTTATGTTCCGGAGGACAATTTAGGTTACACGTGACATCGCATGCCGTGCGTGATCCATCTGAGGTAATTACCGATCCACAGAGCGCTGTGTTGCTGGACGAGACGCGGCATGCCCATATGCGTGTTCGAGACGAACGGAGGCCTCGTGGGGCCTTCCCTTATCACCCGGTGTGGGGACCTGGTGTGGGGACCTCGCTGCGGATGTGACAATGTGGGCTGCATGAGTGGGCCTCACCGTAAGCGACATTCTCTGCGATTCTCATGAATTGCCATGTTACGCGAGTATGATGCCTTTGACGTTTGACTTTGACGTGCACGAGGACGCTCGTTGTTTGTGTCGAGAGAGGCCTGGTTGCGAGGGGCTGCGACCGCACGTGTATTAATACTTATACTCTGACTTTAGTTCACGCTAGACGGCCATGGGAGGTATTAGCTATGGGCTCCGAATGGCTCGTATCGTTACTCTCTCTCCCTCGATGTGTACCCTTGTTTGTCCTTCTCATTCCATGACGACATGGAACAACCCTAGGACGGTTCTTCACTGCATGCGGCTCCTGCTTGTTCGGTTGTGATTGTGCATCGCTGCCAGTGATTGGTTGTCATGAATGATCCGCTGTAGGCCTCGTACAGGTAGAGGCCGATGTAGAGGCCTGGATCTGCTTCCTGTAAATGAGCACGTAGAGGCCTGGATCTGCTTCCTGTAAATGAGCACGTAGAGGCCTGGATCTGCTTCCTCTAAGTGAGCTGTGCATCCACGCGATGACGATTCGTTCTTCGCCAAGGTACAAATTATCCGGCCAAGCTACTGTGCCTGTCTACCCCACTGTAAAACTACTGCGATGTTTCATCTCAAGTCTAGCGGGGAATTCGATGGGTCCGGGTCCAGTCCGAAGGTTCCGCCAACGGGCTCTCCGTCTTCTCCTGGGACGCATGGGGTGTGCACTGCTCGCTTTGTTCGATATATTTTTGTTTGGGATTTCCTTTCTCTATATACTGTATATCTAGAAACTGATTGCTAACCAGACTATGAGTGTGCGGCGGAATTGTAGTAACCCCATAATCGGGATCGATGATGCCCCGGGCGTTTTGGCTGGCAGTAACATCCTTTCAGATGCATTCCGATTCTTCGCATTTCTATATACCCTTCTGCTGTTTAATGATACTAGGGCATTGCCCGTACTATATCTATATCTAAAATTATATCCCCCCCCTCTATTTACATGAAATGGTTTGGTCCAAAGCGAACGGCTTCCGGAGTTTGGTAAAGAAATCGCCATCGCGTGCACAAACGCGCAGGAAAGCGAATGAATCGCAAATTCGTTTTTATTAGTTTTAAAACATAGTTTAACGCCAACATAGTTTGCAAACGTGAAATAAATGAATACGCTCTCAAATGTGCCATCCGAGGCAGAGTGTGTCCGCCACGTTCGGCACACGCGATAGTTCGCTGCTCTCTGATTGGTTGAATCGTTTTTTGGACATAGCTCGGTAAGTAATTGTCCGATTAATATGAAACCTTGAAAAGGCACATCCTCGGGTCCCCAGCAATATACCTGGCAAGTTAAAAGTATATCGGACCCGTGGTTGTCGAGAAACAGCGGTCACAGACAAACGTACAAACAGAGATTAGTAGAATTATAGATAGATGTGCCTACTGTTCAATGGCTTGCCAGTAAAGTTTTAAACGTGGGGAGAATGTGGTGAAATTGTCACCTAAGTTACGACCCTGGTGTTATCCTACTCATTGCCACTACGCGGCTCCTATAAAGAGACTGCCCGTTCAGCGCAGAAGGTAGTTCTGTGACATGTAATTCTATGGCATCACCGGGTCTCCATAGAATGGTAAGGATTCTACATTGCGCGCTGCATGCTCGCTTGAATAGACATCACCTGTATGTACCTGTAGTAATACTAATACTATGATTGCTGGTTTTCCTTTTCAGATACTGTTTGAGATCGATTACGATTAAACTCAGCTCTGAGACAATGTTGTATACCCTCATTTTTACAACACAGCCAACCTTAAAAAGCACATGAAAATTCACACTGGTGAATGCCCATTTTCAGTTAAAAACACATCTCTCGCTATGTGTGATCGGTGCTAGTTATAATGTGACTATATATTGTTGCGGTTTTGCCATAAAGGCAAACCCCCTATAGTTAATTGCATGACAACATGTGGCCTGCAGTAGTTAGTTATTTCTTATTGAATGTAAAGATTAGCCCTTTCCCATTGTGTAGTAATCAAGACCAATATGCGTTGAGAGTTAGGCAGGATTTCAAACCTTTGTGTGATTGAAGGAGGACATTTTGATGAGCAGGAAGGCGTGGCCAGAAGCACAGGCCCACGTGACCAATGACATATCGGGAACACGTCGCCAGGATGCGACAAACCTCAGCCAATGGGAGGCTGTGGAACATTTTGGAGGCATGGGCAGGTCTGATAAAACCCCCACCGATTGCATTTCCAGTCTCTTGATTTTCGCTTCGTCGACGACCTCTCTTGCATTTCGCCTCGCTGACAAGATTATTTTGCCTTTGTCCTTCACCGACGACCTTTCTTGCTTTGTGCTTTGCTGATCTCTTGCTCTGATCTGGTGGAACTGCAAGCGTTGGCCCCTCCCGTGACCCATCTTGAAGTGGTCATCCCACCTGCGAGAATCTAGCCCACCTGTGCTGAATCTCGCCCACCTGCACTGAATCTAGCTCAACCTGCACTGAAGTTCATCTACCTGCGCTAAAGCTCGTCTGCCTGCGTTGGAGTTCGTCGTCCAGACACCTCATCCAGGCTGCACGTCCGGATCGAGGATCAAACTGCGCACACCACGTGGCCACTTTCGAGTCAGTCCCTGCGAAGCACCATCGGTACCAATAACCAGCGTGTCATTCCCTGTGTGAGTGTCAGAGTGTGAAGGCACCAGTGGGGTTTATTATTAGGTAAGAGATTGATAAGGTGCATCTTCGTCTTTTTCTCTCTGCCTTCAAAATAAAAGGCTGCACGTTTGGTTATTACTTTCAACCTGTTCGGATACATCTTTTCTCCATTGGCCTAGCATCATCCAAGACCGAATTTGGTGAATTAGGTCCGTAAATCACGTGAGGTAATGCCGCTTTCCACACCGTGCAAATCCGCTCAGCAACCAATAAGGTGTGTGAAAGCGAGGGTTCGATCCCCGGTTTCTTTGGTCACGTGTCTTGAAGGTTTTCGGGAATATTTGACCAGCAAACTCTTCGGCGCATAGCTGGGAGGTTGGCGATCGGAATTGCTTTGCAATCTGTCAATAACGAGCAAAGTCGCTTGCGGTCGGCGGCCTCAGTGGAACTGGAGTTAGTGGGGAAATAGGGCATAACCCCCCCTTAGTATGTCGATGAACCCGGGATCCGCAACAATATATACAGTGGTGTACATATAGAGTCAGCGTGAGAGAAAGCGTCAATCGATAAAATATGATAAAATATGATAACTGTGCTGTTTAGTAAAATTTACAAGAGAAGCTCGGCCCTTCAACGGACCCTGGGCCCCGAGGCAGCCCCCTCCATACCCATTTTCTTGATGCCCCTGTCGAGAGACCATGAGATTGACGCAAAGCATTTTGGGTGAATACAAAGAAAGTAATGAGCACTTGGTTTTCATCTCTGTGTTTCAAAGTTTTGCAATGTTAAAACTGCTCATAGAAGATAACAGATCACAGAGTCTCTTGTTTGCCATCTACTGATCACTATCTGTTGCTTACCCTGTAAATTCCTTAATGTCAGCAGAAATAGGCATGAAGTGATTTCCCCATAAATTGGCACATCTCTGTTTATTACACTTTATTGTTACACTAGCAAGTATACCCGTCTACGACGGGTGCAAATTGTAAGGATTCTTAAAATTCATTAATTAAAGGTGAACGCTCTGACTATATCCTAAAATGCCTAAGATTGGGGGTATTGATATCAGAATTTTTTCAGTAAAACAGACCTAAAATATCAAAAAAAAACTTTGTACATACATTTTATATAAAATATATTCTATAATTTATATAAAATATAAACACTAAACAGCATTATTCTCTTTCGACTGGATGGGAAGATAGTCGGCCTAGAAGCACCAATTCTGGAGATTCGCCTGTTTTGATTTAAAAGTTTTTCCAAAATAACGTTTTTTACAAACTATGAAAGAGCATCCAGTCCAATATGTGCCTTATACAAAAAATATATAGTCACAACTTAAAGCGTTCGTCATCTGTGCCCTAGAGTGCCTCGGGGTAAACCACATTGCGTGTCTGATTGTTGGGTGCCAGGATGGTGAGTTTTACTGCACTGCCGGTCCGAGAGGCAGCCACATACAGCTGACCATGTGAGAAGAGGGGACAGAGAGGTCGACGCCTATTGTCTTGTATGTCTGACATTGATGGTCATCAATGTCATTACCATTGATGGCCTTGTTGATGGTCATCGCAAAGCATGGCTTGCAGGGAAACTGGAGTCTCCGAAACTGAAACGGCTGCTCAGAGTCTGACGGAATGAGGGGGATCCTCGGCAGAAGGACGACTTCTCCTTTGTATGATCCATAGGAGATGGTGGCCTCGATGCCATTGGCATGTAGGCGAGTTATGATGCAGCGTGTACCATTGGTGGTCTTGGGTGGTTCCATGTTTCGCAGGATCATGATGGGCACACCGAGTTTCAACTTGAAGAGGTGTGGTGGCATTCCTGACAGCTCGAGAGAATTGAGAAGCTCAACAGGGTAAGTGACTGCCTCCTTGTCACAGATAGCACTATCCACAGACTTGTAGATCCTCTCATCGCCGGGAAACTCTCCCATGAGCCAGTTGTTGAGCTGGTTGACATTGGTGTTCAGCGGAGAAAGAATTGCACGCTCAGCCAGCTATTCATTCGGACTGGACTCCATTTGTGGTCAAGCAAGGGTAGACTTCAGCCTTCAGCTCCTCCATTGTGGAGACGACCTTGCCTATTTCAGGAGGAATCTCGATCGTGTCTGGTTCAGCCGAAAATGGTATCAGTCCATTGCCAATTTCCAGGAGCAGCTTAGAAAAGTCAGTGGCCCCTTCATCGCCAGACAGGTGAGCTCGCATGTTGGTGGTCAGGTGCTTGACAGTCACATGGCGCCACAGGTGGGATGTCTTCAGGCTGGCGTTGACAATATTGGATCTGGTACCACTCTTGACCACTGGGAGGATCTGTCGGAAGTCTCCGCAGAGCAGTGTGGGAATTCCTCCCATAGGTTTCTTTACTCCTGTGATGTCCTGTAGTGTGTAGTCTACAGCTTCATAGGCTGACTTGTGAGTCATCGGGGCCTCATCCCCAATGATGACAGCAGCATCCTTAATGACCTTGGCCAATGCTGTTCCACGCTTGATGCTGCATGTTGGCTGCTCTTTGAGGTGCGTGTCGAGTGGGATCTTGAAGGTGCTGTGCAGCATTCGTCCTCCCTGGAGCAGTGTTGCGGCAATTCCACTGGATGCAGTAGCAAGAGCAATCTTGCCTCATGAGCGAATTTTCTTCAGAATCGTGTTGATGATGAAGCTCTTTCCTGTGCCTCCTGGTGCATCTAGAAAGATGACGTTGCTGCTCTTGTTGTCATTGTTGATGTTACCTTGCTGCACCAGTTCAAGGACTGCATTGTAGACCTGACGCTGGTCATCTGTCATTTGCTGTTGGAGATCATCAGCTTGGACAGCCAACTGCTCTTGGTTGTAGTCGACTTCCCTGAAGTATTTTCTCTCAAGCCTATCTTCTGTGCCCCTCTCTGGGGTAGGTAGGTTATACGAACTGAGATGATGACTGCCCATCATGATCAACTTGTCTTCGAGAGAGCAAAGCGCAAGGTTGTAGATGTGCTCGTTGTAGTCAGCAGCGGGATTGTCAACATTGCGACGGTGCTGAAATAGGTAGTCTTCAGAAAGGATTTCACGGAACTTATCCCATAGCATGCGTGGATTGCTAGGAAAACATGCGGTAAGGATGACTGCCATGACACTCCGGAGGTTTAGTGCAGACTGGCTGATGCTTGCCTCATCCATAGCAAGGTGGAGGTGCTGGTCGTTTTCCAGGAGTCCCAATGCGAGACAGGCTTCACGGAAGGACAACTGTAGGAACTTTGGCTGACCTGCTTCAGGTGGGAGCAAGCTGCCAATGCGGTGGAACACTTGACCTTGGATACGGAAGCTCGGGTTCCAGCCCTGTACTTCAGCTTCCTTATGCCCGAAGCTCGTCATCGCAAAACTGCCATTATAAGTTCGAATGTTGTCAAGGAAGTGTTTGCTGAGGAGACCTTCACAGAGAGAAGTTCCTTCAGGAAGGGAGGAAGGGCAGGGAAAGGCTCAAGGACGACTTTCCCATTGTTGCAGCACACACCTCTGGTCTCTCTTTCGAACTTGTAAGCAGAGCAGTGAGTGCAGACTTGGTCAATTCGGCCGATGTCTGCGTGAGTTGTTGGGTCAGCCGGGTCATACGTGAATGCCTCCCTTTTGTTCTTTGGTGTCCGGGCCCGAGCTCGTGCTTCTGCAGTGCAGTGATGGTTTGCCTCGTGTCTTGCATCACACTCTTCCTCAGTCTCATTTACTTGCAGTTGTTGTTGCCGATGTGCCTTTTCATTAAGCCTGGTCTATCGCTCATCTTGTGTCTCATTTACTCGCTGTTGTTGTTGCTGATGAGCCTGTTTATTAAGCCTGGCCGATCACCTATCTTGTGTCTCATTTACTCGCTGTTGTTGTTGCCGATGAGCCTGCTCATTGAGCCTGGTTGATCGCTCCTCTTCGTTTCCTGTTGTCTCTCAGTCTGTTTTCGCTGAGCTGAAGCTGTCTTTGGACCAATGCAGCTCTTCCTTTTTGGGGGCATTTCGGAGATTTTGATCAGAAACTGCGTGGAATTAGGCCTGGGTCATCTAAAAGCAGAAAATCGAAAATCCTCATGAAAAAGAAGAAAATAGAAAATCGTGAAGTGAAATTTCATTGAGAAACTGCGGCATGTAAAATCTGAGAATCGAGAATCAGAAAAATCGATCAGAAACTGCGTGGAAGTCGGAAGTCGGAAGTCATTGTCGTCAATTCAATGTAGAATTTATTTTTTATTCCCTGTCAAATGGCATTGGTCCCATGTCAATCGGATGAAGTTGAATAATTAACGTTACGCCTTTATGACGTCATAATTCCGAACCGGGAAGTCGGAAGTCATTGTCGTCAAATAAATGTAGCATGTATTTTTCACTCTCTGTCACATGCCGTTGGTCCCATGTCAATCGGATGAAGATGAAAAATTAACGTTACAAAATACGCTGATGACGTCATAATTTTAAAACCTGAAGTTTTTTTTTTTTACATTTAAGGTGTGCTGTAGTTTCTCTGAGACGTACTGATTCCGAATATGCCTTTGGTTTTGCTCTGCAATGATTAGTTCTCGAGTTATAAGCGGACAAACAAACAAACACACAAACAAACACACGTATTTTACTACTTTATATATATAGATTTGTTTGGGTCGGGGATTTAATACCATCGTGGATATAGAACTGTGCAGGGTAGCATGGACCGTGTGCGAGTAGGAAGCTAATCTCGATGTACATAAATAGAAAAACTTTGAGCTTAAGATTGTTTGCGTGTCACCACATGGACACGGGGGCAGGGGGGGGGGTGAGGAGGATGGGGGGGGGGGGGGAGGTGGTGGTGTTATGTTAACTAGGTAGGGTTAAGATTAGTTTCCCCAGTATGTCATTGTCCCCTGTGACCTTTTCCTACGTTATTATTCACAACTACCACAAGGCCAGCCATGCAAAGCGCACCATTAAACAACAACAATCGACATGAATGCCGACAGAACCCGAGCAGACCCGATCGACAAGTAAGCCCGCCCACATTAACGCGATAGGAAAACGGCCCCGCACAGTGAAGGCGGAGAATCGGTGAGCGGTCAGGGCGGCCTTGAGGCCCCGCCCCAAAGTGCATGATTGGACAATGTGATGTCAGAGCAAGAAGGTTCGAGAGCTCGGAGGAAGAAGAATCGCTCAGGATCTCTCTCGTTCTGGCATTGGTCTGAGGCGATCGCTCTTTGTCTTTTGTCTTGGGTGCGTCCGTGAAGAGAACTTTTTGGAGCTTTGGAACTTTTGCAACGTTGGAGGAGGGGTGTTGCTGACTGTGGTGCGTTTTAGGGGAGGAGGACTGCGTCTCGCTTGGAGGGGGAAGCGAGGAAGGACCGGTTGGCTGCTTGCTCAGGCCTGGGCATTTTCAGCGCCATTAGTTGGAGTTGGACCGTGCTGGCTGCATGGACTGCTGCGACCATCAAGCTCCCAGGCATAGTTTGGGATGCAAAGCTGAGTGCCGGCCAGCTTAAAAACGAAACCTTTTATTTTAATTATCATTCCCCTTGTCTGTTTTTGTGTCTGCGTGGAGGGTCCTCACAGTTGGAATTCTAGTTTTTACCTCACCATTCATTTTTTTATTCATTACATTTATTTTAATTAAATTTGTTACATTAAATTTGTTAAGCATTTGGTTCCTTCACCCGCCTTTGACGGACCAACCGTCAGTTTCGGCTACGCGCCTCGGAATTAAACTTGTTACGGCCATTCGTGACCCAGCGGTGTTAACCGTTCAGGCTGACACAACAGTATATAAGGGGTTCATTTGAAACATTTCACTGGAGAGCATGGTGCTGACCCTGTGTTGTTTTAGCACCTCTCTCTGTGTGCATGTATTTAATAAATGATTCTACCAACCTGTGAACTGGTATGACTTGATCGAGGTTCGAGTTATTCCACAACATCACCCTTAAAACACACATGAGAATTCACAATGGTGAACGCCCATATAAATACAAAAGTTATGGAAAATCATTTAATCAGTCATCCACCCAAAAATATACACATAATAATTCACAACAGAGAATGACCGTACAAATGCACAGTTGGTGGAGAATCTTTTAAATCGGCCAAACCTCCTGAAAAACACGTGGCAATTCACAATGGAGAACAAGGAGATTACCAAAAAGAAAATGTTTATGGAAATGATTTTTTTTTGTAAAATCCTTCATTAAATCATGTGAGCTCTTGAAACACTTTCTCTTGCTCTCCCCTCCCTTCAACACCAGGTCCTCCCACTCCCAACCCTAAGGAATCAATCCCTTCCCCACCACAACTTATCAATCCCCCCTTCCAAATCTTTCCAATCTTTTCTCTATCTTCCCTTCCCTCCACAACTCCTCAAACTCCCCACCCCACCCCCCCCCCTTCCAATCTGTCCAATCTTTGCTCTCTCTTTCCCTCCCCTCATCCTACTCCCGCTAATAAAAGCCAAATGGGCATTCCCAAATCGAAGCAGCAGAATATTTAACACATTTGTTCCTGTATCATGCTATCACCGACTTTACAGAAATCTGTCCCAGTCACCTGTCCAACTCGCAATTTTAAGAGAAAATAGTTGAAAATAATAGCAAAGCCCTGCGCAACTTCTGTGGTAAAAACGCTGCTTGAGGGAATGCTACAGAGGTCATTTGACCAGGCCAGTGTTGCCAACACCCCACCTTAGGTGCCAAATTGGGATCCTTTGGACCAGGCTGACCAGGTGTCCCGTATTTTATGGGGTTGTCCCGTTTTTTACTCAAATGTCCCCCATCCCGTTTCAAACCTTCCAGCGACGCCATTTGTCCCGTATTTTTCGTCCTCCAAACAGTATTTGAAAAGGGAAAGGAAAGACGGAATGCAGGGCTGGCACATACGCTTCCATCATGGCAACAATATGCTGTAAATAAGACCAAGCAGCAGCCGGAAACGAAACAATGTCATGGCATCACGGGACTCGTTACACGGGACTGGGAGTGATGAAACATTGAAGGGCTAAAGTTCACCACAAAAAGGACGTCTGTCTTTCATGACGAATAGCTGCTTTCCACCAGTTATGACTGGTTTATGAAAGATACTGAAAATTGTCATGGAGCTTACTGTACAGTTACAATGTTTCCATAGTTTCTTTCAGAGTTTCTCCATTTCCATGGCGACTTATGCGATATCAAGCAGCATGCTGCAGGAAGCACGCGCAAGTCTAAATTGATGGTTACCACAACAAGCCAAGGGATCAAAACCTTCTTCGCAGTAAAAGACTCTTCAGAAGCAGAAAAGGTAACCTGGATAATAAACAATCTAAAGAAAACTTGGTAATTATTTAATTTTTCACTTAAACATGTTGCGATTCTCATTTTCTCATCAGACTTTATAAGATGAACTTCCAGCATTTTCCCAATTTTTATTGCAAGTTTTCATTTGGAAACACGTTTTCACGTTATTTCAAAGAGTAAAGATGGAATTAACGAACTTTTTGCCTTAACATGTAAATATGGTGATGTTTATCCATTTGATCAAACGAGCAAAGAACCCGATGGACGGTATATTTCCCACACTTTTATAATGTCCCCTCCCTCCACCCCAAACTGCCAGGACTTCTAATGGGTTCAAAAGGGTAATTCTAAAAGGATCTAAAGGGTAATTCTAAAAGGATCTAAAGGGCAATTCTAAAGTGTAATTGTAATGGGTTCTAAAGGGTCATTCTAAAAGGTTCAAAAGGGTAATTCTAAAGGGTAATTCTAAAGGGTAATTATAAAGGGTAATTCTAAAGGGTTAATTCTAAAGGGTTCTAAAGGGTAGTTGTAATGGGTTCTAAAGGGATCTAAAGGGTAATTGTGATGGGTCCTAAAGGGTAATTGAAGTGGGTTATAAAGGGTAATTGCCTAAGTGTCCCGAATTTTCGTTTCCTCGGACCTGGTCACCCTGCTTTGGACTTACCTGCCGCGCCACAGAAAAGTCTGTCACGCCTCATCAAAAATTGGGCCACTTTGCTTTTCATCAAGGCGCGGCACTCTTTTCTATTTCAAGATGCTTTGCAATGCACTCATATACTCAGTGAAAAGAACGGGAGCAGCTCTTAAAAGCAGCACCAATCACGATGACATCACCATTATTGGATCATGTTATTGGGCGGTCTGGACCAAAGATATTGGAGCAGAGGAAGTTAAACCACTCGGCCGTGAACGAGAACTATCCAATGGGCGTGCTCGGCCGCCCAAGCAATTGCAATTTTAGCAAGAAACTGCCCAAGCAACTAAGAGCAAGGCCTGATACAACATTAGACCCTATAGGCCTACCTCCAATCATGTGTGTCCAGAGGGTACATGTCGTACAATTTTTGCCGCCCTTTTAATTTTTTTGCCCTCCCTCTGAAATTTATCTGGCGAATGCCCATGCCTACAACGTAAGTTAGAATCGCAATCTCCATAGCCATGCCATCCAGAAAAATAATAATAACTTGCCATATCTTGTGTAACAGTTGTGGGAGCAGTTTATATTTATCAATATATATCCACTTCTCGTCGGAACCAGGAAGTGTTAGAAAACCTCTTAACCATAAAGAGCCGATCAGTGCAGTTTGTGACATCTGTTCAGCACAGATATATCTAGAAAAAGAGCAATCAGAGATTGCAAACCCTCGCCAGGATGTATTTTCAGTGGTTTTTAAAGCTTTTGTCTTAAAACAAATATGGCGGCAGAACCACGTGACCGATGACGTCATCATTTTTTTTTCCTCCACCAATTTATGCCTACAGGATGCTCAAGAAATTTCATATTGATTGGATGAAGTTTTGTACTTGTCGAATTATGACGTCATAATGGAAGCACATATGACATCATCATTAACATATTTTATTCCACATGGAGAGTTCTTCACAATGAGCCATTTCTCAATTTTTTCTATGCAGTGCTTTTGGGGATATCAAGGTGCAACGTTTTTCGCTTTTTCCAAGATGGCTGCCGAACCACGTGACCTATGACATCATCATTATTTTTTCTCTCCACCAATTTATGCCTACAGGATGCTCAAGAAATTTCATATTGATTGGATGAAGTTTTGTACTTGTCGAATTATGACGTCATAATGGAAGCACATATAACATCATCATTAACATATTTTATTCCACATGGAGAGTTCTTCACAATGAGCCATTTCTCAATTTTTTATATTCAGCGCTTTCAGAGATATAGAGGTGCAACGTTTTTGGGGTTTTTCCAAGATGGTGGCCATACCACGTGACGTATGATGTCATAATTATAATTTTAAAATTATACAGGTGGAGGTGCACCAATGGTGAAAATTTCCTGTCAATCAAACCAACGGTTGCAGAGAAAATCATATTTATTCTGTGCGGACAAACAGACAGACAAACATACTCAAATGCAATACCCTCTCCTCAGGAGGGTAAATATGAAGATGGTTGTGTTCTGCATTATCCGAGAGATCACATCGACATTAAACAACATTTAATAAACTAGATGGTATTCATAGAATACTTACTCTGCTCAGTCAAATTGGTGTGAGCCAAATAACTCTGCTGTTCTTGAAGGATTTTTTTTCTTTGATCCAATATGGCTGCCAGACCACATGAGCGATGACATCATAAATTTATATTCTCCAATACAATTGTTGTGGAGATCATGCTCAATAAATTTCAAACTGATCAGACTAACAGGTGTTGTCACTGTCGAATTATGACGTTAAAGCGCGGCGTTACGCGCGCTGCTTGCGAGCAAGGAGGAAGCGGACAAGCGGTAACTTATAAGCGTCTTTATTTCAGGAGCTCACTGTAACACTGGCGCGCTCCGGGCTGCGCGCCCGGTGTATATCATGAGGCCACGCCTACCCCTCGGGCGTGGCCACCGCCCACTTGGTGCGCGGAATGATGTCACCACGCCAGTGGGCTTTTGTGTCTGCCACACGCGCCCCCCCAGAATTCCCGCGCACCTGGAGGGCCAGTTTGCGGGGCAGACGAATGACCCGGCCGAAGCGCCCCCTGGCGATCGGCGGCGTCCGGGGTGCAGGGATGCCAGGTGGGATGCCCCTGGCTGCCCCTGGGATGGGTGCAGGACCGGGGGGCGGCATGGCGGCGGGGCTGGGCGGTGCCGGGGGTCCGCCCGCAGGGGGGTGGCCCCGACGTGGGGGTCAGGCCACTGGCGGTGGATGGTCCACATCGAGGTGGGCCGGCTTGAGGCGGTCTACCGAAACGCGGTCAGGAGTACCGCCGATGTCTAGGGTGAAGTGCTTCGCCCCGGTCTCCAGCACGCGGAAAGGCCCGTCGTACGGGGGCCGCAGTGGTGTCCGGTGGGCATCGTGGCGGACGAAGACATACTCCGCCGTGCGAAGCTCCGGGGCGACGTGCGTCGGTGGGTGCCTGTGGCATGCCGTTGGCACCGGGGCGAACCTCTGGGTGGTCTCTTGCAGAGCTGAGCGCTGCTGTGCCGCGGACCATGGTGCCGTGGAGTCGGGGAGGAACTCGCCCGGCACCCGCAGCGGTTGCCCGAAGACCAACTCCGCCGCGGATGCACGCAGGTCCTCCTTGGGCGCCGTCCGGAGGCCCAGCAGGACCCAGGGGAGCCTGTCGACCCAGCCGCCATCGCGGAGGGTGGCCCGGAGCGCGGCCTTCAATGAGCGGTGAAATCGCTCACACAGGCCGTTAGCCTGGGGGTGGTAGGCCGTGGTTCGGTGCAGCCGGACCCTGAGCCCCTGCGCGACCGCCCCCCAGAGCTCCGAGGTGAACTGGGGGCCGCGGTCGGACGAGATGTCTGAGGGGGCGCCGAACCGGGCGACCCAGGTGGCGCTGAAAGCCTGCACGACATCGGCCGCCGTTGTCGACGCCAAGG
This sequence comes from Myxine glutinosa, assembly GCF_964187855.1. Classification (NCBI taxonomy): domain Eukaryota; kingdom Metazoa; phylum Chordata; class Myxini; order Myxiniformes; family Myxinidae; genus Myxine; species Myxine glutinosa. The sequence continues at coordinate 385,296,071 of NC_136261.1, forward strand.
GCACGGCCTCCGGCCACCGGGTGGTGTGGTCCACCATGGTGAGGACGTAGGTGAAACCCCGCGAGGGGGGCAGAGGTCCCACCAGGTCCACGTGGACGTGGTCAAACCGGCGTTCCGGCACCGTGAACGGGGCCAACGGGGCCTGGGTGTGCCGGTGCACCTTGGCGCGCTGGCACGCGAGGCACGTCCTGGCCCAGCCGCGGACGGCCTTCCGGAGGCCATGCCAGACAAACTTGTCGGCGATCAGCCTTTGGGAGGCCCTCGCGCCCGGGTGGGACAGGCCGTGGATGGCGTCAAACACCTGGCGCTGCCAGCCCACGGGCACGATGGGGCGAGGACGCCCGAGGGAGACGTCGCACAAGAGGGCCGCGCCCGCGCCGTCGAACGCCACCTCGGTGACGCGGAGGCCCGTGACGGCGGTCCGCAAGGCCTGGACGTCGGGGTCAGCGGCCTGGTCTGCTGCCATCCGGGCATAGTCGATGCCGAGGTGGACTACGTGGGCGACGGCCTGGGAAAGGCAATCCGCCACCGGGTTGGCCTTCCCCGCGACGTGCTGGATGTCCGTCGTGTACTCGGACACGGCCGAGAGGTGACGCTGCTGCCGGGCCGACCACGGCTCGGTGACCTTGCCCATCGCGAAGATCAGCGGCTTGTGGTCGACGAAGGCAGTGAACGCACGGCCCTCGAGCAGATGGCGGAAGTGCCTGACCACCAAGTGAAGCCCGAGCAACTCGCGGTCGAAGGTACTGTAACGGCGTTCGGGCGGGCGAAGCTGCCGGCTAAAGAACGCCAGCGGTTGCCAAGCTCCACGCACCCATTGCTCGTGCACCGCGCCCACCGCGTAGTCCGAGGCATCGGTGGTGAGGGCGATCGGTGCATCGGGTGCCGGGTGCGCGAGCATGGTGGCGTTAGCCAAGGTGAGCTACGCGCCTGTGAACGCCGTGTCCATCTGCTCGGTCCAGGTAACGTCGCCTTTGCCCGGCTTACCTCGGAGAGCTTCGTGCAGGGGGCGCAGAAGCTGGGCGATACGGGGCAGGAACCGATGGTAAAAGTTCACCATGCCCAGGAACTCCTGCAGCCCTCTGATCGTGTGGGGGCACGGAAACCCCTTCACCGCCTCCACCTTGGCCGGCAGGGGGACGGCTCCGTGCCTGGTGACACGGTGCCCCAGAAAATCGATTATGGTGGCGCCGAACCGGCACTTTGCGGGGTTCACAATCAGGCCATGCTGGCCCCAGCATTCGAAGAGCGTGCGGAGGTGGCGTAGGTGCTCTTCGCGGGACGCGCTGGCGACGAGGATATCGTCCAGGTAGACGTAGACAAAATCCAAGTCACGCAGGACGCTGTCCATCAGTCGCTGGAACGCCTGAGCCGCATTCTTCAGACCGAAGGGCATGCGCAGGAACTCAAAGAGTCCGAATGGCGTGATGACCGCCGTCTTCGGGACGTCCTCCGGCCTGACAGGGACCTGATGGTAGCCGCGTATGAGGTCCACCTTCGAGAAGAAGGACATGCCCGCCAAACGGGCGGAAAAGTCCTGAATGTGGGGAACGGGTAGCGGTCGGGAGTCGTGGTGTCATTGAGACGGCGATAGACCCCGCACGGTCGCCATCCCCCGCCGGGCTTCGGCACGATGTGCAGTGGCGACGCCCAAGCGCTCTCTGAGCGCCGAACGATGCCAAGTCGCTCCAGGGTAGCGAACGCCGCTTTTGCCACCGCCAGCTTCGTCGGCTCGAGGCGGCATGCCCGGGCGTAGACCGGTGGTCCGACGGTGGGGATGTGATGGGCCACCCCGTGCTTGAAGGCCCCCGCCGAGAAGGTGGGCCGTGTGAGGGCCGGGAAGCCGGTGAGGAGGCGGGTGAATGCGTCCGCTGCCGGAAGCGTACAGACCAACGTGGCCGGAACCGGACCGTTCGGCAAGCCGCTTGGCAAGCCGCTCGTTGAGCTGGGCAACGCACAAGCGAGCGAGCTGAACGTCTCGGCCTGGACAAGACGTCTGCGCTTGACGTCGACCAGGAGCCCATTAGCGCACAGGAAGTCCGCACCAAGCAGTGCCATGGGCACGTCGGCGGTGACGAACGTCCATCGGAAAACCTGCCCTCCGAACCGCAGAGAGAGGCAGCATTTTCCGTACGTACGGATGGGCGTCCCGTTCGTGGCAAGCAGCGCGGGGCCCCCACCCGCGGCGTGCTTGTCTGACGTGCCGGCGGGAACTACACTCACCTGCGCTCCCGTGTCGCACAGGTAACGGCACCCGGAGAAGGTGTCCGTTATGAACAGCAGGCTGCTCGAACGGCCGGCGCTCATCGCCACTATTGAGCGCCGACCCAGGCGTTTCCCGACCTGTTGAAGGAGCATGGCGGATGACACTGCCGAGCTACGTGGCCGAACTTGGCGTGGAACCAGCACCAGGTGGTGGAGTTGGAGTAGCGCGGCTGGCTCCGCCAGGCCGGTGGAGTTGGCGGGTTTCCCCACGGTGGCGGTTTTCGCCGCAGCGGTGGGCGGGGCGTGGCGGCGGTCACGAGGTGCATATCAGCATGCTGCGTATGCTGTATAAGCTGATGCTGTGGATCAGCAGCATCAGCAGCAGCATCAGCAGCATCAGCCACGAGGGCCGTGACGGCCACGCCGACTCTCGCCTGTGTGTCCGAAGCGGCAAAGTACTTGTCCTCCTCGGCTGCCAATGCTCGGGGTTCCGTTAGCCCGGTCCCGGCCAACGCGAGGCGAACCTGCGCTGGAAGTTGGCGACGGAAAAGCACCCGGAATAGAGAACCGGGGGCTTCGTCGCCCAACAGTGACAGCATATGGTCCATTCGGACCGACGGGCGCGTGTCACCGAGCTCGGGGAGATCCAGGAGGCGGTCGGCCCGTGCGTCGTCCGTGAGGCCGAACGTGGCTATGAGTAGACGCTTGAGTGCCTCGTACTTGTGGCCGTCCGGTGGGTGGCGAAGGACGGACACAACTCGAGCGGCCGTGCCGGGCCCGAGGGAGGCGACGACGTGGCAATAGCGCGTGTCATCGCCGGTGAGGCGCCGAAGCTGAAATTGGGCTTCGGCCTGGACGAACCAGACTTCGGCCTGAGCCTCCCAAAATTCGGGAAGTTTGATGAAGTTGGCCATGGCAATGGCGTCGCGTGTGGAAGGATCGCTCCGGCAGATCCAACGTCAAGGGGGTCACCAGTAAAGCGCGGCGTTACGCGCGCTGCTTGCGAGCAAGGAGGAAGCGGACAAGCGGTAACTTATAAGCGTCTTAATTTCAGGAGCTCACTGTAACACTGGCGCGCTCCGGGCTGCGCGCCCGGTGTATATCATGAGGCCACGCCTACCCCTCGGGCGTGGCCACCGCCCACTTGGTGCGCGGAATGATGTCACCACGCCAGTGGGCTTTTGTGTCCGCCACAACGTCATAATTAAGGGAAGGGAAGAAGCCAAAGCGAGAAGGGCAAAATGCTGGCAAACCAGTCGTTTTATCGCTCGGCGTCTGACGTCAGCTCTCTCCCTCTACCAACCAGTGCCTCGTTTACTCGCAACTTTTCGCATCTTTTCACGTCACCGGTGCTTCTCCTCCAACCAGTGCGTAGCTTGTTGGTAGTTCGTTCGTGCCTTTTGCACTGATTGGCCGAGCGTCTTTGGTATCACGTCATTGTGTGGCACGTTCTTCATCCTCCATACTCTCCAATAGGTGCTCCGGTTGTTGCTCGCCCCTCCCCCTCCTGTCAATCACGAGATTTATTCGAGGCGTGTCTCTCAGCCTGCCTGCTCGATGCCCATGCCGGCATTGTACGTGGCCGCTTCCGTCTGCTCTTCCGGTCAGTTTTATGGTCTTGTGGCGGAGGGGGGTTTATTTAATGTGTGCACTAATGGATCTAGCTTACGTATAAGAGTGCGTTGCCATAAGGGACATATGCAGATCTACCTGGATATATATATCCCCTACCCAACCGACATAATAATATCTTATTCTATATGGGGAGTACTTGACAATGAGCTATGTTTCAATTTTTCCCTGGAGCGGTTTCAGAGATATAGAGTAAATTTTTTCAAAGATGGCACCCGTACAACATGACCTACGATGTCATAATTATCACTAAAATTCTCCAGGAGGAGGGGCTCCTATGGTGAACATTTCGTGTCAATCAGATCAACGGTTGCCAAGAAAATGAATTTGAAAAATGCAGACACGCCATGTACGCCAAACACACAAACGATCGCCTAACCCTGCTTTTGGCTTCAGGAGCGCAGGGTAATAAAGTATCACTGATTAACTTGATGAGGAGCAAGATGAGGGCACCCTTGACGCGTGCCTCTTTCGGCAAGGTGAGCCCCCTGGATGAGGAGCAAGATGAGGACCCCTTGATGAGCAAGATGAGGACCCTTGATGAGGAGCTAGATGAGCACCCTTGATGAGGAGCAAGATGAAGACCCCCTTGATGAGCAAGATGAGGACCCCTTGATGAGCAAGATGAGGACCCCCTTGATAAGGAGCAAGATGAGGAACCCCCTTGATGAGGAGCAAGATGATGATCCCCTTGATGTGGAGCAAGATGAGGGCCCCCTTGATGAGCAAGATGAGGAACCCCCTTGATGAGGAGCAAGATGATGAGCCCCTTGATGTGGAGCAAGATGATGACCCCCTTTATGAGGAGCAAGATGATGACCCCTTGATGAGGAGCAAGATGAGGACTCTTGATGAGGAGCAACATGAGGACCCTTGATGAGGAGAAACATGAAAACCCCTTGATGAGGAGCAAGATGAGGCACCCCTTGATTAGAGCCTGAGTGGGATACGGATACAGCAGTTGCTGCTTCACGCTGGAGGAATTGTTCATTGATCCAAGTCCGTCCTCCTAACAACTCGTCCATTGTGTCGGAATTTGTTAAAAGTGTGAAAATACACATTACACCATCATGGCTTGTACTAACACTGGATCCGGAACCAATGTCCGTTCCGCGGTACATGCACGACCATTGTCGTTCCAGGGTTGAACCTGAAGATGTCATTCCAACATTCTCATGAAATTCCGAAATGTCATTCACATTTTGAAGATCGTTCTCCCGAATGAGTTCAGTTCAGGCTCCAATTGAACTTTCTGAACTCGAACATCGATCGGAGAAATCCGTGGATCGGGATTTGGGAATGATGTTTGTTTTGATAAATGATAATGAGATGAGAACGACTTTGCTTATTTAAAATAAACGTTATCATCACATGAAATAAAGGGTTTAAACCCCCGCGTGATGTTCCCTCATTCGGTTATTCTTTCACAAGAAAATAAACTTAAGGTGAAAAACATGTTGAAAATCCAGATTATGTTATGAGAATAACCACGTGACGTGTAGAGAGACTTGGAGTCCCGTCTGCCCCGTTAGATGGTAGACATTAAAGATTGCACGGAGAAGGCGAGCTATCGCCGGCATCCCGAATAAATTACAAATTCCTAACCTTTTGCCGAACGTCAGTTCCGAACCGACCGGTTCGAGAAAGATTCCGGCCGAGCTTTCCCGACCAAACCCAAAGAACATGGGAATAATTGTAGCGGTGAAAGAAGAGGAGGGCCGTGCTTGCTGTGAGATTTAATGACCGGGAGATCGCACTCGCGTTTTACGAGGCTACGTCATCGCGTTTTTCATGACGTCACGGGAGGAAGCTCCTCTCTGAGTTCAAATCGCGGGAAGTGTTTCAGTGTTTGTACGTTTCTCACAGTTCATCACCAGGAGAGGTAACGTGTGTGTCTTTGTTCGTCATGGGATCGAGTGATAATGAAGTTATTGGTGATAATGAAGTTATTAGTGATAAATGGACAATGATCGTGTTTCGTTCGTTCCGTCATGGAGGGTGGACATACATTGTTGACCTGTGTGCAAGGTTCGATTGGGCAGACATGTGCTGTCCGCAGGGTGACGGGGGATGTGTTTCGTCAGCAAACGTCAGCTTACTGCTTGGGAAGCGGCTCGCTTGATTCTGTGGTTTGTCAATTCAGTGGTCGCGGTGGTTGGGCCCCGTCGCGGTGGTTGGGCCCCGTCGCGGTGGTTGGGCCCCTTCGCGGTGTTTGGGCCCGTCGCTGTGGTTGGGCCACGTCGCTGTGGTTGGGCCACGTCGCTGAGGTTGGGCCCCGTCGCGGTGTTTGGGCCCCGTCGCGGTGTTTGGGCCCCGTCGCGGTGTTTAGGCCCCGTCGCGGTGTTTAGGCCCCGTCGCTGTGGTTAGGCCCCGTCGCTGTGGTTAGGCCCCGTCGCTGTGGTTAGGCCCCGTCGCTGTGGTTAGGCCCCGTCGCTTGGTTGGGCCCCGTCGCGGTGTTTGGGCCCCGTCGCGGTGTTTGGGCCCCGTCGCTGTGGTTAGGCCCCGTCGCTGTGGTTGGGCCCCGTCGCTGTGGTTGGGCCCCGTCGCTGTGGTTGGGCCCCGTCACGGTGTTTGGGTCCCGTCGCGGTGTTTGGGCCCCGTCGCGGTGTTTGGGTCCCGTCGCGGTGGTTGGGCCCCGTCGCGGTGGTTGGGGCCCGTCGCTGTGGTTGGGCCCCGTCGATGTGGTTGGGCCCCGTCGCTGTGGTTGGGCCCCGTCGCTGTGGTTGGGCCCCGTCGCGGTGTTTGGGCCCCGTCGCGGTGTTTGGGCCCCGTCGCGGTGTTTGGGCCCCGTCGCGGTGGTTAGGCCCTACCGTGGTGGTTAGGCCCTACCGTGGTGGTTAGGCCCTACCGTGGTGGTTGGGCCCCGTCGCGGTGTTTGGGCCCCGTCGCGGTGTTTGGCCCCCGTCGCGGTGTTTGGCCCCCGTCGCGGTGTTTGGCCCCCGTCGCGGTGTTTGGGCCCCGTCGCGGTGTTTGGGCCCCGTCGCGGTGTTTGGGTCGCGGTGTTTGGGCCCCGTCGCGGTGTTTGGGCCCCGTCGCGGTGTTTGGGCCCCGTCGCGGTGTTTGGGCCCCGTCGCGGTGGTTGGGCCCCGTCGCTGTGGTTGGGCCTCGTCGCTGTGGTTGGGCCCCGTCGCGGTGTTTGGGCCCCGTCGCTGTGGTTGGGCCCCGTCGCGGTGTTTGGGCCCTACCGCGGTGGTTAGGCCCCGCCGTGGTGGTTGGGCCCCGCCGTGGTGGTTGGGCCCCGCCGTGGTGGTTGGGCCCCGCCGTGGCGGTTGGGCCCCGTCGCGATGTTTGGGCCCCGTCGCGGTGTTTGGGCCCCGTCACGGTGGTTGGGCCCCGTCGCTGCGGTTGGGCCCCGTCGCGGTGGTTGGGCCCCGTCGCTGTGGTTGGGCCCCGTCGCGGTGGTTAGGCCCTACCATGGTGGTTATGCCCCACCGTGGTGGTTAGGCCCTACCGTGGTGGTTAGGCCCTACGGTGGTGGTTAGGCCCTACCATGGTGGTTCGGCCCTACCATGGTGGTTAGGCCCCATTGTGAATGTACATGTTATTGTTTGTACTTTTGAACATTTCTATTCTGTGTAATTCATATCCATAAAATTGTATGATTTTTTCCGTTAATATAAACGAAATGTAATTTCCTGAGGTACAAAATAATTTGTTCAATTTTGATTACTGTTTTCCATCATCCGGATTCAAATCTTCACCAAAATTAAATCATTTCTTCCTTGTCACACACACAACCTGTCCAACAAGTTTGTCCAAATCCATCCATAACGTTTGAGATATTGTTTTTGGCCCTATCTCCCAATGGTAAACTAATCGCTTAAGTCTTAAGACATTCTACTAGCCGGATCCGGATCCAGATCTTCACAAAAATCGCATCATTTCGTCCTTGTCACATACGATACTTCTCACTCAGTAGAGCATCCTTTTGACCTCAAAAATAATTGGTGGTTGAATTCAGTGACCTGATATGCAAATCGTCTTTAAAATTTAAGTTAATCGTATGAAAATTGAAAACTTTTCGAAACTTGGCCTATGTTGACCTTTTGACCTATGCTGACCTCAAATATAATTGGTGGTTGAACTCTGTTAGCTGATATGAAAATCCTACTCAAATTTCAAGTTAATTGGATGAAAATTGAGGATTTAAGAAATGTGAAAATGTTATTGACCTTTGGTGTTTTTTGACCTTTTGGCCTATGTTGATCTCAAGAATAGTTGGTGGTTGAATTCAGTTTGCTGATATGATAATCCTATTCGAATTCCAAGTCAATTGGATGAAAATTGAGGATTTAAGAAATTTGAAAGGGTTGTTTATCTTTGGCCTAGGTTGACCTTTTGGCAATGCTGATCTCAAAAATAGTTGGTGGTTGAATTCAGTTTGCTGATATGAAAATCCTATTCAAATTTCAAGTCTATCGTATTCAAATTGAGGATTTTAGAAATTTGAAAATGTTGTTGACCTATGTTGACCTTGTGACCTATATTGACCTCAGAAATAGTTGGTGGTTGACTTCAGGTCACTGATATGCAAATCCTATTCAAATTTAACATCCTTCGGATGAAAATTAAGGATTTTAGAAATTTGAAAAAAGTGGTTGACCTTTGCCGTATGTTGACCTTTTCACCTTTTGACCTCGAAATAAATCTGATTCTGTCGGGCCACCAACTCTACCATATGATGAAGTTTTGTGGGAATTAGTCTAAATTTGCGTCCAGTAGGCAAGTCCAGTTTATCTGTCCAGTTTATCTCTGTTCGGATAACCAACGATTCTAGTGTGTGTTTGCAGTTTCTCTATGTGTGGATAACCAACGATTCTAGTGTGTGTTTGCAGTTTCTCTATGTGTGGATAACCAACGATTCTAGTGTGCGTTTGCAGTTTCTCTATGTGTGGTCGTGTGGATAACCACCCATTCTTGTGGGTGTTTGCAGTTTGTTATGGTTATTATGAATGTAGGTAATGATGATGCATGGTTTGCAGTTTCTGCACGTGTTGATGACCAGCGTTGCTTGTTGGTGTTTCCAGTTTCCCCACGTTTGGATAACCAGCGTTGCTCGTGGCTGTTTGCAGTTTCCCCACTGGTGGATAACCAGCGTTTCTCGTGAGTTACCTGAATTAGCCATTAAAGTTTGTATGCCATCTTAACTCAGCTTTGCAATCGCTACATTTGTAAACATTGGTTGCAATGATCCTCTTTTGGGTTATCAAAAAATCCCATCGCAACTTTCATCGAGAATTTTTGCATTTATAAAGCAGTTAAACTATTTTCAAGAGCAAAGTAATTGTTTCCAAAATGATGGTCTGATGCTAAATATACAGTGGAACCTTGACTTACGAGTTTAATCCGTTCCGTGACCGAGCTCGTAACTCAAATTGCTCGTATCTCAAATCAAATTTCCCCATTGAAATGCATTGAAATGCTATTAATCCGTTCCAGCCCGCCAAAAACCACACCAATTTTTTTTTAAATATACAGTATATATAAAAATATCTCGCGCTTTATATTTCACCTGTATGCCAGCATACAAGCTGGCAGGATGGCCTGGACTGGAGGTACGCACACTTGACTCTAAAGTCTAAACTGTCCAGCCTGGGTTTGAATCCCGACCCAGCTATAACCTGTCATGGGTGAATCACAGGCAGGGTGATTCATCAATGTGTGTACCGCTAAACTGCAATGTGTGTACCGCTAAACTGGGCGCCCCGTTTGCGTCCCATTAGTTGTTGGATGTTAAGGATCTCACCGTGTTTTCCACAAAGAGAAGGCGAGCTATCGCCGGCACTCTGAACAAGTTGACGGCAGAGATACTGTACTTGCACGGCAAGATAACCACGTGTCGCACGATCTCTTGTCATGGTCCACAAGATTATCACAGAGAGGTGCAGCTTCCAGCGTTTCGAGATCTGATCCAGGCCTATCCAACGAGACCGGTCCCAGCGTTCTAGGCCCGGTGGTTGTCTCAGACGGACCCGACAACGGCAGTGTTCGTTTTAACTCGATTCGATTCGAGCACCGACGTGCCGGCGAACAAAACCGGTCATATCTTTTGAACGCGTGGCTCGATTTTTACAAAATAAACTTTTTCTTGAAGGGCTGAACCGTGCGCTCAAAACGATACCGAGTTTGACCCTGACAGAGCCGTTTTGCGTAAACTCAAAATAACCGAAATGCGAAAACTAAAATGCAGCGCTATACTACGACAGAGATACTGTACGTGCACGGCAAGATAACCACGTGTCGCACGATCTCTTGTCATGGTCCACAAGATTATCACAGAGAGGTGCAGCTTCCAGCGTTTCGAGATATGATCCAGACCTAACTTTTGAGACCAGTCCCAGCCTTCTAGGCCCCGTGGTTGGTTCAGACGGACCCGACAAAGGACGTGTTGGATTTTACCGCGAGCCGATTCGAGCACCGACGTGCCGGCGAACAAAACCAGTCATATCTTTTGAACGCGTGGCTCGATTTTTACAAAATAAACTTTTTCTTGAAGGTCTGAACCGTGCGCTCAAAACGATACCGAGTTTGACCCTGAGAGAGCCGTTTTGCGCCGGAGATACTGTACGTGCACGGCAAGATAACCACGTGACCGGGTGGCGAAAGCTCGTAACTCGGATCTCGGCTCGCATCTCAAAGCAATAAACTGCCAGAGTGACGGCTCGTATCTCGAAAAACTCGTAAGTTGGGGCACTCGTAAGTCGAGGTTCCACTGTAAATGTTATGCATTGGGAATTGAGGAGGCAATTTGGGATTTTTAGGCTGGAGGAGGGAAAGCTATCAAGGAAGGAACTCATGATATGATGTTATTGTGATTGGTATGGCCAGGTTGGAAAATGAAATTTCAGGAAGGGAGAAATTAAATATATTGTTGCGGATCTGGGGGTCAGCGCTCCCCTTATCAAGGGGGAGGTTAATCACATAATCCCTTGTCCTTTAAGCTGGCCGTCCCCAAGTCCTTTAGAAGATATCGCGCTCCTTCCGGTCGGAAGCAGGGTGATACTCCTGCCTGAGCCACGGACAAGATGGAATATTGCCGAGCGGTTTTAGCAATCCGAAGCTCGAGCCGTTAGCGGCAGTCTAAACCCGATTCTAAGCGGTTCCGATATCGTGCCACAGGTATTCAATTGGAAAAGACTAAAGCGACCGGATGAGAGGAAAACCCAAAGAATAAGAAGGAACAGGTGTAATTTATTAATTATATACAAAACCAAAACCAAAGAAGAAACGAAAGGGAAGTATGTACAGGAAGAGGAAGAAGCAGATACACAGGGCAAACCTTATACAGTCTTATATTATCACTCCCAGGACAGAACAAACACACTTACACGAATGGGGAATAGCAGGCAGAAAGGTCCAGCTGATCAGTGTGGGCCACCGGTCCAGTTCTCGTCCACGCTCATTCCGGCTCACGTTTCTGGTGCCGCGGCGAAACTCTGGCAGGCAGCGCGGTTGGTATGGTCGTTATTGAACGCCAGCTGACCGTCTCTCTCCAACTCTGCCAAGCGTCTCTTTCTCCAGCTCTGACACGTCGCGCCAACCCTCTCTCCTCTCGGCTGCCACGAACCACCATGCTCTGCGCTCTGCTCTGCCCGAAGCCACGAAGCACCAACTCACTTCTCTCTCTGCGACCCTGCCACTCTGCTCGGCTCTGCTCGAAACAGTCCCACACGGCCGCTTATATTGGCCGATCGCGTATTAAGCCGCGGTTCATCTGGATACGCCCACCGAGGCGCTGGCTTCGGCCCTGGTTGGGTGATGAGGGCTACTTGGCTCCACTCTTAACAGGATCCGCCTCGCTCGATAGCTCCTCCCCCCTTTTTCACCGGACTTGACCGCTTGCTTAATGGCGTCTTGTGCAGCAAAACGCGGCCAACAAAAGGCAGGGGAGGGCAGGGAAATGAGCAACCCCGACTGTAGGTGTTAATTGATGGCTGGAGAGAGAGAGAGAGAGAGAGAGAGAGAGAGAGAGAGAGAGAGAGAGAGAGAGAGAGAGAGAGAGAGAGAGAGAGAGAGAGAGAGAGAGAGAGAGAGAGAGAGAGAGAGAGAGAGAGAGAGAGAGAGAGAGAGAGAGAGAGAGAGAGAGAGAGAGAGAAGAGAGAGAGAGAGAGAGAGAGAGAGAGAGAGAGAGAGAGAGATAATGATAATGATAATGATAATGATAATGATAATGATAATGATATAATGTGATAATGATAATGATAATGAAAGGGCCTATCTTATTTGATTAATGCAAACGCAGAGTCAAACTATAGGGAACAGATCCTTAACTAGAACACATACTAATGAGATATCTAAAGAGGTTTCTATGTGTCCTACATGTTGCAATATGACCTAACTAGGGTGCGACCTTTGACCTTTACACAAAAATGGGAATATTTACAGGGGATTATTTAAAAGGGATTATTACAAATATTTACAAAGCGGAGGGTTCTAAAATCCGCAACAATATTTTAAACAAATGCCAAGAGGTTAAGTAATTTGAAAGAGCTTGAGGCCATTGTAGTAGCGATGACTATGATAATGCTAATATGAAAATAATAATCCATGCTAATATGAAAATTAAAATGTTGACATTTATCATTGTTTGCTAATTCTCTTAATTTCCATAGTTGACAGAAATGCCGAAGACAAAATCTTCAAAGAAGCAGGAACCATTAAAGCTATGGAGAGAGAGACAGGCGGCTAAACTGGGCAACGTCCCACCTCTGCCGGCCCACGTCCCACCTCTGCCGGCCCACGTCCCACCTCTGCCGGCCCACGTCCCACCTCTGCCGGCCCACGTCCCACTTCTGCCGGGCAACCTCCAACCTATGCCAGGCAAATTTGCACCCGTGCTCGGTAAAGCCCCTCTTCTACTGGGCCATGCCCCACCAATGCAAAATCAATATGCGCATGAGCACACAATTGAGTACACAAAAAAAAGACAAACAAAAGCACACCAGAAAGCACAAATGAAGTCTTTATTCCTGTAGGAGAGAAAAGGCATAAAACAATTGAAGGCAGGGATGCATTTTAAAGGTTTGCATTAAATCCAATATGGTCGCCATGTCACGTGACCTATGCCGTCATATTTATGATATGTGTACACAATTGGCACTGATTGTACACTGTACAATCACGTGCCATACCATAAGTGGTCAAAGTTTCAACTCAATCAATCGAAAAAGGAAGGCAGGGATGCATTTTAAAGGTTTTCAAAAAATCCAATATGGCCACCATGTCACGTGACCTATGACGTCATAATTATGATATGCATCCAATCAAGTGACGTACTATGAGTGGTCAAGGTATCAAGTTCATCTGACCAACGGTTTGGCCTGTAGGTTGATACAAAGTTCATGGCATCACAATATTGATTAAATAAAAAAATGTAGAGTCAGCACTTTTTTAATTGGCGCGCCGTAGACTAATTAAGCAAAAAATTAAAAATCGGAGAAAAGAGCATTCTTCGCCTTGGGGTGTACTATATGTGTGCCAAGTTTCAACTCAATAGGTTGAAAAATGAAGAAGAGATAGATTTTAAAGATTTTCACTAAATCCTTTCACTAAATCTTTCATACCTGCATAAAATAGTCGAGAATTTCGTGCCACGCGGCCTAGTTGTTCAAGCTTCCGACCTTGAGGCTTGGTTCTCTCCGGGCATCCAAAGCGAAGTTATTTTTTCATTCGTGTGTTTGTCAAATTTCAACTCGTTATTTTATCATCAATGCGTTATTGTTTGTTTATAGTTAGTTTTGGTTTGAATTTCCTGTAACTCATAATTAATTAATTGTGATTTGTGTTCTGCTCCGTGTGTGCGGCCTTGTACCCCTGTCGGTGTTTGTTAACTTAAGTCCCCTACATAGTGTTTTGCTTGGCTCTTAGTTTTTTCCCTTCTACCCCGAACATAATACTCTTTAAAAAAAACAAACAAAAAAAAAACATTTATTTTCCTTTCTCCACGTGTGCTGTTGTCTCATCCTGTACTTCTGTCCAGGTGTGCTGTTCGCCCCACCCCCATTATTTCCTTGCCATCCACCTTTTGCCCTGTTCACGTGATTTGTGGTTGTCCCTCTCGGCCCTCCCCCCGTTGGTATTTTGTGCATATAAGATTGTTCACGGTTCTGTTTAAATATTATTTAAACATGTTTAAACTTTCCCCTTCAGTGTTTTATTCAGTGGGATATCACAACAAGCTGTTTTTCTTCCTATTTAAAAGGCTTTTTCAATTTCCTCTCCAACTCATTCCACGTCAAAAAAAAGAAATTCAATCTCTTATGCGTCTCCCTCACTACATGTTCTAAATTCACATTCATTCCAACCCTCCATCGTTCTGAATCGGATTGCTAACTTGAAAATCACAACAAACCCAATTTGTTATCAATGTTCGTCTTTCATTAATCAGCCACTTTCTAAACTCCCCTCTTGCCCCTCTCCTCCAAATCCCCCCCCCCCCCCTTGCACCTACACTCCTAAACTCCCCCCTTGCCCCTCCACTCCTAAACTCCCCCCTTGCCCCTCCACTCCTAAACTCCCCCCTTGCCCCTCCACTCCTGAACTCCCCCCTTGCCCTTCCCCTCCTAAACTACCCCCCCTTGCCCCTCCCCTCCAAATCCCCCCCCCTTGCCCCTACACTCCTAAACTCCCTCATTGCCCCTCCACTCCTAAACTCCCCCCTTGCCCCTCCACTCCGAAACTTCCCCCTTGCCCCTTCCCTCCTAAACTCCCCCCTCACTCCTCCCCTTCAAAACTCCACCCCAACCCCTCCCATTCAAATCTCCCCCCCATACCATTCTTCTCCAATCCTCCCTCCTCTCCCCTCCTCCTCAAAGCTGCCTCCTCCCCACTTCGTCTCCCTTCTATCTCATATCTCCACCTCCCCCAACCTTCTACTTTCCTCTGCCCCCCCCCTCAAACAACCCCTCACTGTGCCTCATCTCTTCACCATCAAACCTTTCATCCTCCTCATCCTTCCCTTTCTTGTAACTCTTCTGTAATCTCTGACACACTATCAACTGCTCTCCCTACCTCCCCCTCTCATCCTTCATCTTACCATACCCCTCCCCTCCCCTCTCCTGTCCTGTACCCGATGCTCCCCCTCTCTCTTCATTAACGGTATGGACCTCAAACATCCGGGGCCTTCGCTCAAACCTGACTGATCTCTCCATACAGGTTGCTTCTGACAATCCAGACTTGATCTGCTTAACAGAGACTTCCCTCCTTCAAGATGTCTCTGATTCCTTAATATCTCTTCTTGGTTACTCCCTCCTCCGGTATGATAGACCTGAGCCTCGTCCTGGTGGTTGGGGTGGTTATCTTTATCAAAAACTCTCTTCCTCACTCTCCTTGCACTGCCCTCTCTCCTCCTCACCCCCTGGAGTACTTCTGGCTACGGCTTCCTCTCCACTCCCACCTTTTGTTCATATGTGTTCTGTACCATCCTCTAAACAGTGATAACTCCATTTACATTTCACTGTCTGACAACATGGACCAACTTCTATCCACTCATCCCAACTCTCTCTTCCTCATATGTGGTGACTTCAACTGTCATCATGCCAGCTGGTTGGGTGTGGGTTCCTCTCTCACCAGTCATGGCACCTCAGCAAAGGACTTCTGTGACTCACTGGGATTGACACAATCTGTCAATTTCCCGACCTGGATCCCAGCCAATGGGGTATCTTCTCTTCCAGACTTGGTTATGACAAACTTCCCTGCTAATGTCTGCTGCTCTTCTTCTGCTCCAATTGGTTCTTCTGATCATGTGCTTGTTAAAGTGGACATCTCTCTGGCCATTCTCAGAGAGCCTCCTCAGCGGCGACGAGTCTGGCATTTCACTCAGGCCGACTGGGGCGGTCTTCAAGCAGCCATCAATCATCTGGATTGGCCTCCCATCTCCACTGCCTCTGACATCAATTCTTCCTGGGAATTCTTCCAAAGCAAACTGCTCTCTCTCAGGCACAGATTTATCCCATCTCGTCTTCAGTTCTCTTACCCTTCCTCCCGTTCATGGTACACTGAATCTTGTGGTGAGGCAGTTGCCCTGAAACAACTTGCCTTTGCCTCACGGAAGGCTAATCCAACTGAAGGCAATGGCAGTTCCTTCCACCAAGCTCGGAACAAGTGTGTGTCTACCCTCAGGAGTGCCAGGAAGCACTATATCTCCACACTCAAGAATGAACTCTCAAACCTGGCTCCTTCCTCCAAATCCTGGTGGCGTCTGGTCAAATCCGTTTCTGGTGTTTGTTCCCCCTCCATCCCCTCCCTTACCTCAAATGGCTACACAGTTGACATCGCATGTGACAAAGCCGAATGCCTCAACTCTGTGTTTGCCTCAAAATCTTGTGTCCCAAACCCATCTCTCTCTGTTCCCACCTTTCCCAGTCGAACCCAACTGCTCCTGGACTCTGTGGCCTTCTCTCCTGACAAGGTGGAGGAGTTTTTGTCAAACCTTGACTCTGATTCTGCAACTGGACCAGACGGCATCAGCCCACGGGTGCTAAAATCCTGCTCTCCCGCTCTATCTCACCCTCTCTCTGTTCTTTTCTCCCTCTTTTTTGCTCAAGGTCATCTTCCAGCATCCTGGAAATCAGAAAACATTACCGCTTTACACCAAAAGGTGCAAAAATAGATCCTTGCAACTACAGACCAATCAGCCTGCTCCCAATTATCAGCAAAGTCATGGAATCCATCATTGCTTCGGATATGAAATCTTTCCTCTTCTCCAATGGCTTGATCTCTGATCATCAATTTGGTTTCAGACCAGGTCACTCTACTCTGGACATGCTGCTTCTGCTGTCTCAACAATGGATGGAGGTCCTCAATGCCAAACAGAAAATCAGAGCTGTCTCCCTTGACATATCATGTGCCTTTGATACGGTCTGGCACCCAGCTCTGCTCACCAAACTCTCCTCCTGTGGTATCCATGGAAATCTCCATGCATGGCTTGTGGACTTCCTCTCTGGTCGTAGTCAACGTCTGGCCCTGAATGGATTTCTCTCATCTCCCCTTCCTGTTCAGGCTGGAGTTCCCCAAGGCAGTGTTCTGGTCCCTGTGCTTTTTCTGGTCTTTATCAATGATACTCCGTGAGGTCCACTGTCCACAACAGCGTGAGAACGCTCATATTCAGTGAGATGAAGGTAGAGGACGTCGTGGTGAGTTGAAGGGAGAGGACGTCGTGGTGAGGTGAAGGGAGAGGACGTCATGGTGAGGTGAAGGGAGAGGGCGTCGTGGTGAGGTGAAGGGAGAGGGCGTCGTGGTGAGGTGAAGGGAGAGGACGTCGTGGTGAGGTGAAGGGAGAGGACGTCGTGGTGAGGTGAAGGGAGAGGACGTCGTGGTGAGGTGAAGGGAGAGGACGTCGTGGTGAGGTGAAGGGAGAGGACGTCGTGGTGAGGTGAAGGGAGAGGACGTCGTGGTGAGGTGAAGGGAGAGGACGTCGTGGTGAGGTGAAGGGAGAGGACGTCGTGGTGAGGTGAAGGGAGAGGACGTCGTGGTGAGGTGAAGGGAGAGGACGTCGTGGTGAGGTGAAGGGAGAGGACGTCGTGGTGAGGTGAAGGGAGAGGAGGTCGTGGTGAGGTGAAGGGAGAGGACGTCGTGGTGAGGTGAAGGGAGAGGACGTCGTGGTGAGGTGAAGGGAGAGGACGTCGTGGTGAGGTGAAGGGAGAGGACGTCGTGGTGAGGTGAAGGGAGAGGACGTCGTGGTGAGGTGAAGGGAGAGGACGTCGTGGTGAGGTGAAGGGAGAGGACGTCGTGGTGAGGTGAAGGGAGAGGACGTCGTGGTGAGGTGAAGGGAGAGGACGTCGTGGTGAGGTGAAGGGAGAGGACGTCGTGGTGAGGTGAACGTAGAGGACGTCGTGGTGAGGTGAACGGAGAGGACGTCGTGGTGAGGTGAAGGGAGAGGACGTCGTGGTGAGGTGAAGGGAGAGGACGTCGTGGTGAGGTGAAGGGAGAGGACGTCGTGGTGAGGTGAAGGGAGAGGACGTCGTGGTGAGGTGAAGGGAGAGGACGTCGTGGTGAGGTGAAGGGAGAGGACGTCGTGGTGAGGTGAAGGGAGAGGACGTCGTGGTGAGGTGAAGGGAGAGGATGTCGTGGTTCTCAGGCTTGCCGCTGGAGCATGGTGAGGCCTAGCGGCGCGTGGAACCATAAGGACTGCGGCCTTCTCCCCGCACGGGAACGGGGGGCCTGGGCGATTGCAGACGACGCACCGAACGATCAGAGCTAAGTGCATGATAAAACACACAACTTTTATTTTTCATATATCCTCCCCATCTGTATGTGTGTGTGTCTGTAATAGGAGCGCTCCAGTTAGAGGGATTAGACCGGCGCGTTTTATTTTGTATTATCGGCATCCGTGGTAATAAACCTGTTTATTTTTGTACATAATTCCGTTTTCGTTGAGTTCATTGAGCTCACAAAAATGCGTCACCAAAAATATCAGCTCCATCAAAGCAAGCTTACGGCACTGAATGCAACATGGACACCAGGTTTTGTTCAAAATGCTTTGCGTGCTGGTTTCTCTTGGGAAGCTTGTGTCATCTGAAAGAGCAGAGATAAGTCGCCATTTTGTGTCCCTCGCCCCATCTGTGCTTGTGACTTGACGCCTTAGTTTTTATCGGATTATTTTACTTTATTGTATATAGTTATTATTGATTTCATTCTCCGTTTATTTGTTCGGGATTAAACCCGTTTGGTTTTATTCAAAGCTTTATCTCGGTGTGTACCCTGGTTAGAATAGGTACACCGTATCCCTGCGTGTCGTAAGAGGCGACAAAGAGGGTTGGCGTCAGGAAGGGCATCCGGCCATAAAAACATTGCCTCAAAAAGAGAACCATGACAATTACAACTACATATGGGCAGGGTACAGCCCGAAGTGGAGATCGGTTTCTGAGGTTTGGGACATGGAATGTAGGGACAATGACAGGGAGATCAGGAGAAGTGGTGGAAGTATTGGTCAGAAGAAGAGTGGACATATGTTGTGTGCAAGAGACGAGATGGAAGGGAAGTGGTGTGAGAATGGTGAAGGGTAGGCAGGGACAGAAATACAAGTTTATGTGGCAAGGGTGCCCGGAGGGCGTGAATGGTGTTGGTGTCCTGTTTTCTGAGGAGTTTGTAGACAGTGTGGTGAGTGTGACGAGAGTGAGTGATAGGTTGATGATGGTGAAAATGATGATTGGAAAGCTCTTGGTGAACGTCATCTCGGGATATGCTCCGCAGGTTGGTCGGAGCGATGAAGAGAAGGACAAGTTCTGGTGTGCGATAGAGAAGCTGATGGAAAACGTGAAAGATGAGGAAGTTGTTGTGGTAGGAGGAGACATAAATGGACATGTGGGAAGGAGTATGGATGGTTTTGAGGGAGTTCATGGGGGTTACGGATATGGTGTGAGAAATGGAGAAGGTGAAAGGATTTTGGAATTTGCTGATGGAGCTGATTTGTTGATTTGTAACACTCAGTTCCAGAAAGGGGATAATAAGCTTGTTACATACACGTCAGGTGGGTCGACGACAACCGTTGACGACCTGATGGTGCGTAGGCGAGATAGGGGGCACCTCCGGGACACAAAGGTGATCCCGGGGGAGGAGGCTCTTTCACAGCACCACTTGGTTGTCTGCGACATAAGGGTGAAAGGTGCGAGGAGAGCTCGGCGGGTGAAGTACCAACCGAGAATGAAGGTGTGGCGGTTGAAACAGGTGACAGTAAGGGAGGCATTAAAAGAGAGGCTGAGTAGGGTAGGATGATGTGGTTGAGCTTGAACGTGGTTGGATGTCAATGAAAGATAGTCTTTGGGAGCCGTTGGTGAGGTATGTGGATGGACAAAAGGACCACCGAGGCACTCGGAAACATGGTGGTGGGATGATGAAGTTGGAAAGAGGATTGACGAGAAGAGGAAGAAGTTCAAGGAGTGGCAGAAGGCGAAGGGTATGGGAGCAGAAGAAGCAGAGCATGAAAGTTATAAGGCAGCCAAGAAGGCTGGAAAGAAAGAGGTAGCAAAGGCGCAGGAAACATGTAGGAAAATGTTCGGAGAACGCTTGGATTCAGAAGAGGGTCAGAGAGCGGTATTCAGGATTGCAAAGCAGATAGCGAAAGAGAGGTGTGATGTGATGGGGGTGAGTTGCTTGAAGGATGAAGTGGGACAAATCTTTGTGGACCCAGATGGAATTAAAGGAAGATGGAAAAGATATATGGAAATGCTGTTGAATACAGAGAATGAATGGGATGGCAACATAGAGAGTAACCCAGTTTTAGGACCGGCAGAGAAGATAACTGAGAAGGAAGTTGAGGAAGCGATACAAGCAATGAAGAGTAGAAAAGCGGGAGGGCCGACGGGAGTTGTGGGAGATATGTTGAAGGCGGCAGGAAGTTGGGGTGTGAAGAGAATGACAGAGATGTGTAATCTGGTGGTAAAAGAAAAGGGGAAAGTTATTGGAGCATGGAATGAAGGTATTGGAAAGGGTGTTGGAGAGGAGGATAAGGAAGAAGGTGAAGATCGACGAAATGCAGTTTGGATTTATGCCAGGAAGAAGAACAACAGACGCGCTCTTTATTGTGAGGCAGTTGCAGCAGAAGTACATGGAGAAGAGGAAGAAGTTGTTTCTTGGGTTTGTTGATCTGGAGAAAGCATTCGATAGGGTTCCACATTAAGTAGTGACTTAGGCATTGAGGAAGTTAGGAGTGGAGGAATGGTTGATCAGAGTAGTGATGGCAATGTACAAAAGAGCGCGCACAGCTGTAAGGATGAAGGACGGGAACAGTGGTGAGTTTGAGGTGAAGGTGGGAGTGCATCAGGGGTTGGTACTAAGTCCACTACTATTTGTAGCTGTGATGGAGGTGCTGGCTCGGAACGTAAAGGAGGGTTTACCGTGGGAGTTGTTGTATGCAGATGATCTGGTGTTGATTGCGGAAAGTATGGATGGACTGAAGGAAAAGATGAACAAGTGGAAGGAATGTATGGAGCCAAAAGGTCTGAAGGTGAATTTCGGAAAGACGAAGGTGATGGCAAGTGGTAAAGCATGTGGTGAGGTGGAAAGAACTGGGAAGTGGCCATGTGCTGTGTGCAGGAAGGGTGTCGGAGTGAACTCCATTCAGTGTACAATGTGCGCTGAGTGGGTTCATCAGAAATGTAGTGGTCTGAGAGGGTTATTAACCAGTGTGGCAGCTACATTCAAATGTAGGGTGTGCACAGAGGGAGCTGCAGATGGAGGAAATGTTGAGGTGGATCTTGGAGACGGCGTGAAGCTGGAAGGTGTGAAAACATTTTGCTACCTCGGAGACATGCTGAATGGAGAATGTGGATCAGACACGGCAACGGTTGCTAGAGTGAGATGTGCATGGAAGAAGTTTCGGGAACTGAGTGGCGTGCTTATGAGGAGGGGAGTGTCGTTGAATCTGAAGGGAAAAGTGTATGCTGCATGTGTGAGAAGTGTTATGATTTATGGGAGCGAGACATGGGTCATGAATGTAGAGCAGCAACAAAGGCTGGAAATGGTGGAAATGCGAATGGTTCGGTGGATGTGCGGAGTATCGTTGACAGAGAGAAAGTCAAATGATGAATTCGAAACATGATGGGAATAGAGCCTGTGATTGATGCTGTGAAGAGGAACAGGTTGAGATGGTTTGGTCATGTGTTGAGGAAGGATGAAAGTGACTGGTTGAGAAGAGTGATGGAAATGAATGTAGAAGGAAGTAGAGGACAGGGAAGACCGAGAAAGACTTGGCTAAAGATGGTGGAAGAAGAAATGCGGGCAAGGGGGTTAACAAGGAGAGATGCATAAAATAGGGCAATATGGAGAAGATTGTCATGGGGACCGCAAGGCTAACCCCCGCTCTAGCAGGGAAAATGGCCTTAAAATGCATGTTGTTTGTTGTATCAATGATCTCTCCGACTCTCTGGAAAATCCACTCTATCTCTTTGCTGATGACTCCACTCTCTGCCGCTCCATTCCTCTTCCCTCAGATCGGCAGTCTGCAGCCTCCTCACTCTCTGAAGACCTGGACAAAATCACAGACTGGACAAACAAGTGGAACATGTCTTTCAATCCTGACAAATCTCACACTCTTACTATGTCTCTCCGAAAAGATCGACTGGACAACCCTCCCATCTACTTTCTCAACAATCCTCTCCAAGAAGTTCTGTCGCTCAAGCTTTTGGGTCTCACTATCTGCCATGATCTTTCTTGGGAAAACCACATTTCCAAGCTGGCCTCCAAAGGCAGTCACCGACTGGGCATCCTCCGTCGTGCGAAGTCCTTCCTCGGCACACCTGAGCTGCTCATCACATACAAGGCTTTCATCTGCAGCTCAATGGAATACTGTTCTCCCCTATGGGCCGGTGCTCCTGCCTCACACCTAGCTCGGCTTCACGCTGTTGAAACCAAAGCTTTCAGAATCATTGGCATCTCCCGCGATGAAGCTATCTCTGAGGGCCTTTCACTGACTCACCGCAGGCAGGTAGGTGGTCTTTCTGTCTTCTACCGACTCCTCTCCGGCCTTGCTCCCCCAGCTCTCTCTGTGCTCTGTCCCCCAAATATTCCTACAGGTCGCACAAGATCTGCCAGCAACCCTCTGATGGTTAAACTGCCGAAATCTCGGCTCTCTGCTCACCTTCACTCTTTCATTCCTCTTTTCTCCTGCCTCTGGAACAAACTCACACACTCCCTTCAATCCCACTCCTCCCTCCAGGTCTTTAAAACAGCTGTTCACCACCATCTCTTATTTTCCCCCTTCCAAAACCTTGATCTTTTCTACCCCCGCTCATTCACCCCAGATCCACCTTGTTTGAAATTCCAACTTCTTTCGTGGAAGTCCTGGCAGCGTCCATATGTTTTATACCTCTCCCACCCCCCAGTCCCATGCCTCCTCCCCCCAAGCCCTCTCCCTCCCACACATCTCCCGATGTCCCTGCTCTCAAATGTTGTGTTTGTGTTCTTCCCCCTCTCTCCCCATATTGTCTACTGCTCCCGATGTTATATGTTTTATGTGTCAGTTTGTCTTTCTGTGTGATTAATGTTCGCTCTTTCACGAGCCTCGATCTTGTATACAAAAAAAAAAAAAAAAATCCAATATGGCCACCACATAACGTGCCCTATGACGTCATACTTAGGATATGCATCAAGTCATATGGTATCCCATACATGGTCAAAGTTTCAAATTCCTTCGATGAAAGGTGTGACCTGTAGGTCGCCAACAAATTTTCATGGAATCAGAATAATAATAATAATAATTAAAACTGCGGGCAGTGATCATCCGGGGACCAGAGAACTCCATCCTAATTGGAGGGGTGTTCGCCAGAGTCGTTGACGACAGCCCGGATCCGATTGTTCAAAGTTTCAACTCAATCGATCGAAAAATGAAGGCAGGGAGCCATTTTAAAGGTTTTCATAAAATCCAACATGGCCGACAGGTCACATGACCTATGACGTCATAATTAGGATATGCATCCGATCGAAAAATGAAGGCAGGGATCCATTTTTAAGGTTTTCATAAAATCCAATATGGCCGCCAGGTCACATGACCTATGACGTCATATTTGTGATACGTATACAATCACATGCCATACCATAAGTGGTCAAAGTTTCAACTCAATCGATCGACAAATGAAGGCAGGGATCCATTTTAAAGGTTTGCATTAAATCCAACATGGCCGCCATGCCACGTGACCTATGACGTCATATTTATGATACGTATACAATCACGTGCCATACCATAAGTGGTCAAAGTTTAAACTCAATCGGTCGAAAAATAAAAGCAGAGATGCATTTTAAAGGTTTGCATTAAATCCAAAATGGCCGCCACGTCACGTGACCTATGACGTCATATTTATGATATGTATACAATCAAGTGACGTACTATAAGTGGTCAAGGTATCAAGTTCATCTGACCAACGGTTTGGCCTGTAGGTCGATACAAAGTTCAGGCATCACAATATTAATTAAATAAAAGAAATGCAGAGTCAGCACTTTCTTAATTGGCGCGCCATAGACTAATTAAGCAAAAAATGAAAAATCGGCGAACATAGCCTTCTTCGTCTTGGGGTGTAGTATATGTGTGCCAAGTTTCAACTCAATAGGTCAAAAGATGAAGGAGGAGATAGCTTTTTAAGATTTTCACTAAATCCAACATGGCCGCCGCTATACATTACCTATGACGTCATACTTAGGATATGCATCAAGTCAGATGGGGTCCCATACATGGTCCAAGTTTCAGATTCCTACGATGAAAGGTGTGGCCTGTAGGTCGCCAACAAATTTCATGGAATCATAATAATAATAATAATAATAATAATAATCCGGACGATTTCAAAAGGGTACCTCTGGTCCCCTAATAATCCGAGCGATTTCAAAAGGGTACCTATGGTCCCCTAATAATTAATACTGCGGGCAGTGATGATCCGGGGACCATGCCGCTCCATCCTGATTGGACGAGCGCGCGCCAGAGTCGTTGACAACGGCAGCCCAGGTCCGATTGTTCAAAGTTTGAACTGAATCGATCGAAAAATGAAGGCAGGGATCCATTTTAAAGGTTTTAATAAAATTCAATATGGCCGCGAGGTCACATGACCTATGATGTCATATTTATGATATGTATACAATCACATGGCGTACTATAAGTGGTGAAAGATTCAACTCAATCGATCGAAAAATGAAGGCAGGGATGCATTTTAAAGGTTTTCAAAAAATCCAATATAGCCGCCATGTCACGTGACTTATGACGTCATAATTAGGATGTGCATCCAATCAAGTGACATACTATTAATTGGTCAAGGTGTCAAGTTCATTTGACCAACGGTTTGGCCTGTAGGTCGATACAAAGTTCATGGCATCACAATATTAATTAAATTTAAAAAATGCAGTCAGCACTTTTTTAATTGGTGCGCCGCAGACTAATTAAGCAAAAAATATAAAAAATCGGAGAAAAGAGCGTTCTTCGCCTTGGGGTGTACTATATGTGTGCCAAGTTTCAACTTAATAGGTCGAAAAATGAAGGAGGAGATCGATTTTTAAGATTTTCACTAAATCCAATATGGCCGCCACATAACGTGACCTATGACGTCATACTTAGGATATGCATCAAGTCATATGGGAACCCATACATGGTCAAAGTTTCAAATTCCTATGATGAAAGGTGTGACCTGTAGGTCGCCAACAAATTTTCATGGAAT
Organism: Myxine glutinosa; assembly: GCF_964187855.1. Classification (NCBI taxonomy): domain Eukaryota; kingdom Metazoa; phylum Chordata; class Myxini; order Myxiniformes; family Myxinidae; genus Myxine; species Myxine glutinosa. The sequence continues at coordinate 385,321,042 of NC_136261.1, forward strand.
CAGAATAATAATAATAATAATCCGAGCGATTTCAAAAGGGTACCTATGGTCCCCTACTAATAATCCGGGCAATTTCAAAAGGGTACCTATGGTCCCCTAATAATCCGAGCGATTTCCAAAGGGTACCTATGGTCCCCTAATAATTCAGTAAATATGACCATAACACTTTAATCCCAATGTCATGAATGCAAAGTTCATGGATTGAAGCGTTGTATGGTTCATGAATCAATGATAAGTGGTGTGCGGTACTTATAACTGTGGAAATGAGGAATTCGCCTTGGATTTTTAATCGTAATATCTTTTTTGAAACAATGATGGTGTAACGTTAATATTAGAGTAAATCTAATCGTAACATTAATCCCTTCGTAGTGACTACAAAGTTACTGGAGGTTAAAATATTGTTGCAGATCTCCAACGTCGGCCTTCCCCTTATCAAGGGGGGGATTAATCCCCTTGTCCTTTTACTGGCCGATGCGATCCCGGGGCTATCACGTTCCTTCCGGTCGGTGTTAAATAGGGTTGTTGGTCGAATTAGTCCTATTACCTAAGTACTAACACCAGCCGTGAAGCAAGGAAATAACACCATCTGAACCACAGCATTAGTGGACACGCCGAGCGAAGCGAGCCGCGATTCGTGCCATTATCAGGAACTAACCCGATTGGAGCGGTTATGGTCGTGCCACGCTTACCCAATGGAGAAATCACTAAGACCGTCGAATTAAGAGGAAACCAGGAAGAACAGGTAATTTATTTACAATTGGATGGGAAGGAAGAGAAGTACACACTTTGTACAAAGAAGAGGAAGAAAAAGGAATGTACAGGGAAGAGGAAGAAGCAGATACACAGGGCAGCCTTATACAGTCTTATACTTATTCCCTGGACACGGCCCCTTTCACACTCAGACTCACTCTCAGGCTCACTCACACAGGGTTTGTAGATGGTCGGGTTGAGGGTCCACCGCTGGCATCCACAGCTTGTCCGGTCCCCGACTCATTCCGTGCAGGCGACGTAAGACGGCAGGCAGCTCTCCGTGTGGCGTTGGCGCGAGGCGGACAATTATATATCGGGGAAAGGTCGGTTGGCTGGCGATTATATTGCGTACACAATAGGTGTACCGGCGCCTTGATACGCGCTCCCGGTATCGTTATGTACAATGCACCACTTCCCCAATGATGTTACCAAAACGCCTTTCCACACATGTCCTTCTGCACGAATGCCAATGCTTGGCTTCCTTCGCGAGTCCTTCACCACGCTGCAGTCCTCCTCAATCCTCGAGCGCCCGCCTCTTAACTCAGGCCCACAGCACGTTTCTCCTCCTGACTCTGCAAGCGTCTCTCCCATAACCCAACTCATTCAACGGAGGACCCCGGCTCATAACTCAACAAGCGAACCCACGTCTCATAACTCGAGCTCTCTCCTCATAACTGAGGTGGGGGCCTCGCGCGAAGGGTTTTATTGCCACGCCCAGTGAACCCTCTCAAATCTCTAGCCACACCCTGTCAGGCGATCTCACGCGAGCCCTGGTTGGTTGATGGGGTCTTACCGGCTCCGCCCTTGATGGCTGCTTGACGTGGCCACATCCTACCCTTGCGCTCCACCCCCTTTTCGGGCCTTACCTCGTGGCCTTTGGGCTGGTTTGAGCGAGCAAGAGCAGCAAACGCTGCTGGCAGCCAAAGCGTAACAAACTGCGAGGGGCAATGGGGTGCAGACAGGATAGGCGCAATGGAGTCGGGTGGAGGGAGGCTGCAAAATGGACGGGGTCTACTCTTATTTGTTCTACACAACGCAGATGCAACTATTGGAAATGGCCTTATCCTAAACACATACTATGAAATAACTAACGTTTTAATAAAACGTGTTGCATGTGGCCTTGCTATGGGGTGCAACCTTTAACCTTTAATGATGTTACCTGTGTGGGTTCTCAAAACCGCAACAATATATCATCTTCTATATATTAAAGTGGCTATATATTTTTGTGTCCGGCCGTCACACTACGTCATTACGTCTATAATGTCATTACGACGGCTGACTCCACCGAGAGACATTTTAATTTCCGAGTACACCTGCTCACTGCGGGAGCGGCAGGAAGGGTCATTCCTCTTTGGGGTATATAGATTACAGTCGATCTATGGTCGGGTCTCAAGAACATTTGGTGTTTTCATTTACCAAGTTTCTTGTGGAGAGATCGCCAAGTGGTTGAAGCATTCGAGCAAGCACTCCATGCAAAACCGTTTAGGAACGGCTGGCTTGGCAAGCGCTAGCTAACTGCTTGGTAAATGAGCACACCCCAAGTTTCCTCCCTTTCAGTTTCGTGTTAAACAGCAGGAAAAGTGGGTTTCATTGGTGGTTTTCATTGGTGTTTTTTTATTTAAACAAAACCTTAATTGGTGGGTTTCAAAAGGCCGCTATGAAAAACGCCACTTTAACAGCGGGAAGGGTCATGTTATTTACCCAACCTTTGTGGGGTATATAGATTACAGTAGATCTGCGCTCAGTTCTGTATATAAACGTTCCTCAAGGATGTCGGGATTCCTCCAAATTTCTTTCTTTAATGTTATAAGCAGCATTAACGACTGTTTAAAAAGCTAATCATATGCGTTTGTGGTTTAAATATTTTACAAGACCGGCTACACCGCTGTTAGACTTTCGGTCTTCTTTTTACCTTCGCAAAAGCGGAAGGTTATGTTTTGATCGCTGTGTATTTATTTGTATGTCTGTGTGTGTGTATGTTAATCGCATAACTCAAAAAGTATTCAACCGAATTGCATGAAATTTGGTGGGATGATTGGTTATTATACGGGACACATTTGATTAGATTTTGGGAGCAATCGGGTCAAAGGTCAAGGTCAAGGTCACGAAAAGGTCAAAATCGTATTTTTGTTGTTCTGTTCCCTACACTCCCATGCCAAGTACAGAACAGTAGCTGCGGCGAAGGTATGCGCTCTACCGAGTGCCCGTTCTAGTTTGTCAAGTGATAAACAGACAGCAATGAAAACATAACCAGATAAAGAGACAGAGGTAACAAGGTTGCTCTCAACGAGGTCTGATGGTATTTGAATTTTCTGCTCCCAGTACCATGTACATTAATGGGTTGAGACTTGAAGCTGAGAGGAAGAGACTCGTCCAGGTTTGGGGGGGATTACATGGAAGACGGCTCATCCAAGAAAAGCAAAGGAAGATGAGATGGAGTGAAGAAAGCAAAACAAAAGTCCGAAGAGTCAGAAGCATGTTTATGTACCTTGATGACTATATGTTCGTCGGACTCCATGAAGCCTTTATACGACCTTGTTTGTCATATGCTCGCTCTGTGGAGTCCGTAGAAGTTAATATATATTGGTTCCTTCAGAAATATACAAAGGAGAACAACAAGATTTGTCCACATCCCTAAAAGGCCTCATTTATGATGAAAGACTTGGGAAAACTGAATCTATCAACTCCAATATATTGAGGTGCACCTGAATGCATGGACATGGAGACCTTTAAGATGCTCAATAAACGTGACAAGGTGAAGATTATCTACAGCCCAATGCTCCCGGAAACAGAGGATACTCTATCAAACTGCCAAGTGATCTCCCAGGTCAAAGTTTCTTGTATAACTTTATTGTTATTGTATAGGAGCTTATGGGAAGCATTGGAGAACATTGACCTTTCCACACCAGAGGGAAGGTGTTGGAGACTGCTTATGGAAGAGTTGCAGATCCACTTCGTAATTTATTTATCTTATTCAAAATTATTAATTTATTGTTATTAATTTATTCAAAGGGAGATTGTGTTTAATAAATTCAATGAAAAACTAGAACGGCACTCAGTAGAGAGCATACCATCGCCTGGTTGGCCATATCACTCAATGGTAAGGAATCACTGAAAAAAAACAAATAATTCTCATATCCGAATCCATTTTCAGATCTTCACCAAAATCGAATCAATTCTTCTGTCACACACACAACCTGTCCACCAAGGTTCGTCCAAATCCATCCATAACTTTGAGATATCCCGCAATGTATCGTTTTTGGCGCTATCTCCCAATGGTGAAGAATCACTTAAAAAATTAAATAATTCTCATATCCGAATCCATATTCAGATGTTCTCCAAAATCGAATCTATTTGTCCTTGTCAAACACCCAACCGGTCCACCAAGCTTCGTCCAAATCCGTCCACAACTTTTTGAGATATCCTGCTATGTATAGTTTTTGGCACTATCTCCCAATGGTGAAGAATCACTTTAAAAAATTCTCGTAGCCGGATCCGAATCCAGATCTTTACCAAAATCTAATCATTTCGTCCTTGTGACATACGCTACATCTCTGCCAAAATTTGTCCGAATCCGTCCACAACGTTTTGAGATATTTTGTTCACAAACAAACAGACAGACAGGGGTGAAAACATAACCTCCATCCACATTTGGTGGTGGACATAAAAATCACAAGCTGGTCAAACACTTGAAATATGTCTTTCAATCCTGACAAACACTTCTCTCCTGTCCATCTCTGAAAGTACTGTCTGGCAACCTCTTCTCCCTCGTGTTGAGTTTTGGCGATTTTATTCTTGCTCTTTCCTGTGCAAATACGCTCATTGAATTTCGAAAGAAACTTCTCTTTACTGCAGTATTCAATCTATCTGATACAAACGGTCTTCCTTTAAATCTTAAATACAGGTGACTCAGTACTACTTGCCAGTGTGATGAACATGAACTGAATTCAGAGGAATGTTCCAGAGGAATGTTGTTGTTCCCTCTGATTTTCTTAAAAGTGGTTTCTTCTTTATTACTTGAAAGTTATTGATGTGGGGAAACTGTGTGCATATTAGCATATCTGTGGCAATGTTATATCTGAGCACAAATACCCAGGCTTCATACACATCCCCTGTGCTTGTGTGTAAGGCCTTCTCACCATTGAATGTCTTCATCCTAAAATTGCTGAATAGCCCGAGATTTTACCTAAATATCTAAACTTTTGATTGTTTTATATGTGACCAAATCAACATTCACATCAACATGTAATACAATTACAGCATTGTCTTAAGACATGTAGTTTTGTTTTTGGGGGTCACAGGGTGTGCGTTAGTGTGTGGTGAAAGTTAAAAGTACTGTAACTGATTTAAACAGAAGATAAGGCCTCAAGTACAGAGGCACTTCACGTATCGGAACTTTGTCAGATTAAGGTACTCGGAGTCGAACAAACATCAGGAATAGTGGGATGTTTTTTTGCCTCTCTAAAGGTTCACGCACCATGTACGCTCAAGTTGGCTGTGAGAAGGATTCCTGTGATGTGCAGCCGGAATCAGAACAGCCGACTGTGCTCGTGTGTGGAATGAAGGTTGAGGAGCTGGAAGCATTTCCTGATATTCTGCAGATAAAAATAGAGGATGTGAACTCCATTGGTCTGGCAGAGGAGCAAAGTGACCAGCCGAATGGTGAGTTGTGTGAATCACTTCTGATGATATCTGTGTTTGTTTAGTGCCTTTTTTTTTGTATACTTGATAGAGGCTCCTGAAAGACCAAGAGCAAAATGGAAGGGAATAAAATGGAAAGAGGAAACAATAACAGCAGAGTCTAAGTGAGAGTGAGATGAAGGGGAGGGGACATGGACACATGGGGGTGAACAAGCTGTGCAGAAGTTTAAGGAAACACAGGAGGAAGAGGAAAGTGTGGATGATGAAACCAATCGGCGAACAAGCAAAGAAGGTGAAGTGAGCCAGAGTGAGGTGAAAGGATGTGAAAGAGGAAGAGAAAAGATGAGAGGAAGAGGTGATGTGAGATGGGGGGGGGGGGGGGGAATCACAATGACCTGGAAAAAGGGAATGCTTTGAAATGGGGTCACTTGGGGTGGAAAAGATAATGGTTCGTTGGAGGATGATCTGAGATTGTGATGAACAGATCTCTTGAAGACTTCTGAGGGGAGGAGGGAGGAATGGGATTGAAGAGAATGTGGAAGTTGTTTCCTCGGGTGGTTAAAGAGGGGAATGAAAGTGAAGGTGAACAGTTCTCCTGTATTTTGGGAGTTTCACCAAAAGGAGGGGTGGGGGGGGGGGGGGGGTGGGGACGATTGATGGGGGTGGGGCAAGGGTGGCGAAATGCGTGGAAGGAGACAGGAGAAGAAAGAGACACCACTATCCTGTCTGTGCAGTGAATGTGATAGGTCCATAGACTCTGCTTCATCGTGGAAGATTCCATCTATCTTGAGGTCTTGGTTCCACAGCATCCAGCTGAGCAAGGTGTGAGGCAGGGCTGCCAGCCCATAGGGGTGGATGTGTATATGAACGAGTTACTGTGTATTTTGAGCTGTGGTTCCATCCTCCAGCCCAAGAAAAGTATCCGCGTTAGGTCAACTGCATGAGCTACTGTGTATTTTGAGCTGTGGTTCTATCCTTCAGTGTGAGACAATCCCCTTGTGAAGCCAACTGTGCGCACTGAAACGGCAGTGTTGTGAAATTTGTGAAACAATAATAGCATTGTGATGGATTATTCACGCGTTGTTACTTGCATTCGTCTCTGCTCGGCGTCTTGGAGATAATTGCCCCCAAAATAGGTATTTGCTTTATTCTCAAAAATTACACAAGCAATTCTAATGAAACTTGACCACAACCGTTTGTTAAAAGTCTTATGATTATGTTAGTATAATTGTTCATGCTGCCCTGTCTTCCATCATCCATTCGAATTGGTTTAAAATACCTTTAGTCAGTGTAGTACACTGCTTTATTGCACCAGGTGAGCACCCAGGGGTATTGTCCCTATTTTTCCAAACCACTCCTGAGCTTTTCTCCACTTTCTGACTTTTAATCCTTTCCACTCCCCTTATCATTTGTTCACGTGGCAAGGCTTTGGCCTATTCATTCCATTCTCTGCATTTGTCGATACGTTAACCCGCCACACTCTTTTGAGACAAAAATGATCAACCAGTCATATGTTGGATCACAATTGTCTAATTTGATAATAAAAGCAGTTTGGTGGGAAAAACCTCTATTTTGCCACTGTTTATTTTTTCTTACCTTCTTTGTTTTGTTGGTTGTGATTTTTGGTGGTGTTGAAATTCCCCCTGGAGATGTGGTCAGGGAGGAAGCATTTCATAACATCGAGGCAGTTTGTACAGAATATAATGCTTTGATATCGTAATGGTTTCACATGACGCCATTCCCGAGGGAAATGTTTTATTTTCTCTCTTCAAGGAAGATTTTACTGTTTTGATGGAGATTTTAATGATTTTAATTTTTTTAAAAGATTTTAATGTCATATTTATTTATCTATTTTAAGAGTGTGGACCCAGCTATACATGTGACATAAGAGTCCCTGCATTTAATAAAAGTTACTTTTTCCAGATTTATTTGTGAAAGTGGAAGTGAAAACTGAGCACGACATTGATGTCCACCTGGATCGACCCAAACCAAATGATGCTGAAGCTTCTTTACTCAAGAACTATCCCCATGAAGGTTTCTGTCAATAGCTACACATTTTGATTATGAACAGTTTGATGATGAACTCTGGTGCTAAGAAAAAAAACACCACATTCTGATTTCATTGCTTTAAGAAACTAGATGGTATTCATAGAATACTTACCCTGGGCGCAGTCAACTTGTTGCGAGCCAACTCTTCTGTTTTTGAACATTTTTTTTTTCTTTGATCCAATTTGGCTGCCAGATCACGTGAGCGATGACATCATCAATTTATATTCTCCAATATAATTGTTGCATAGATCACCCTCGATACATTTCAAACTGATCAGACTAAGTGTTGTCCCCGTCGAATTATGACGTCATAATTATGACACAAATGACGTCATTGTTAACACCTATTCCCCATATGGAGTTCTTTACAATGAGCCACGTTTCAATTTTTCCATGCGGCAGTTTTGGAGATGTGCAGGTGCAACATTTTTCGTTTTTTCCAAGATGGCACCTGTACCACATGACTTGTGACGTCATGATTATCATTAAAATATTCTAAAGGAGGAGACGCTCCTATGGTGAAAATTTTGTGTCCATCAGACCAACAGTTGCAGAGAAAAAAAATCGTACTGATTGGATAAAGCATTATACTTTTCTAGTTATGACTTCATAATGAAGGTACCAATGACATCATCATTAACATATCTTATTCTATATTGATATGGGGAGTACTTGACAATGAGCTATGTTTCAATTTTTCCATGGAGCGGTTTCAGAGATAAAGAGTGAATTTTTTCCAAGATGGCACTTGTACCACATGACCTATGATGTCATAATTATCACTAAAATTCTCCAGGAGGAGGTGCTCCTATATGGTGAACATTTAGTCTCAATCGGATCAATGGTTGCCGAGAAAATGAATTTTGAAAAATGCAGACACGCCATGTACACCACACACACAACCGATCGCCTGACCCTGCTTGGAAAAAAAAAAAAATTCCCCCAGCTGATTTTTTAAAATAATGATTGGATGGATAAGTGTTCTATTTGTTGAATAATGTCATAATGAGGTGGATGGTGATAGGAGGGATGTTGGGGGAGAGTGGCCAAATTTGGGTCTTCAGGGACTTTTGGGTATTTTGGGTCTTTGGGGTATTTTGGGTCTTCAGGGTATTTTGGGCTGACGGGGTATTTTGGGCCTTTGGGGCCATTTCCTCTGGGTCTTTAAGGGTCTTCGAGGTCTGCTGGTTCTTCGGGGTGTTTTGGGTCTTCGGGGTGTTTTGGGTCTTCGGGGTGTTTTGGGTCTTCGGGGTGTTTTGTGTCTTCGGGGTGTTTTGTGTCTTCGGGGTGTTTTGGGTCTTCGGGGTGTTTTGGGTCTTCGGGGTGTTTTGGGTCTTCGGGGTGTTTTGGGTCTTCGGGGTGTTTTGGGTCTTCGGGGTGTTTTGGGTCTTCGGGGTGTTTTGGGTCTTCGGGGTGTTTTGGGTCTTCGGGGTGTTTTGGGTCTTCGGGGTGTTTTGGGTCTTCGGGGTGTTTTGGGTCTTCGGGGTGTTTTGGGTCTTCGGGGTGCTTTGGGTCTTTGGGGTGTTTTGGGTCTTTCGGGTGTTTTTTGGTCTTTGGGGTCTTCTGGGAGTAGTGGAGAAAGGGGGGTTCTGGCTCACCTCAAATTTACCATTAGAGTCAATGGGGAAAGAGCTAAAAAAAAAACTTAATAACACTGCTTTTTTTATCCAGATTTCACCCTCTTTTTGCCCATCTACAAATATTAAATCCTCAATGGACCCAACTATGAAAACACATTAAATATAACATTGAAGTCAATGGGGAAAATGAAGCTATTGACTCACACCTGCATTATGCACCTGCGTTATTATTATGCACCTGCATTATGCATTATGCACTCACACCTGCATACCCCAGTCCCACTGTGGTGATTTTTTAAGCGAACCACAAGGAAACAGCACGAAATTGTTACAACGATTTAGGCCACAAATAATTTCAGAAAATGCCACTGGGATTGCCAGATCTGGTTGAGGAACGAATCAACAGGACAATATTTGCGAATCAACTTGATTAGCAACAAATGTAGTAGAATAAACTCGACGCAGAAAGAACTAGAACGAGGCAGTGCGACGTGCGAGCTGAAGTAACATGAAGTAGGCGAAGACGTACAACGACGTGTTACGAAACGCAATGGAACAGGTAGACGGAGAACGGAAGCGCAACTAACTAGAACGAACTGGAAAGAACTGGAACATGTCAGAACGATGCAGTAAGAATTGTTCGGAGGCTATAAATACCGCGCATTTCTGTGGCGCTTCGCCAGTCCTTGAGAACATTTCCTTCGTATCACATCTCCTCTCTCTGCTTCGAGTTTCCTTGTCTCTTCTTCCAGTTTCTTCTTTCGCAATGCCAAAAGAAGGATCCAAGGGAGGCCGCAGGGGTAAAGCTGTGAAGAAGGCTGCCAGGGGTAAGAAGACACTCACCCCTCCTCCCACCCCGACTCCTGCTACTCCTTCTGGAAGTGAGCCTGGTGATCCCAGTCATGAAGGTAGTGGTCTTGAGGAAGAGGAAGTGCTTTCTGACACACCTAAGTCTCCAAAGAAAGGAATTGAAACCTGTGATGACTTACCTGTCTTGAGGAAGAGAAGGAAGAAGACTGCTCGTCTGAATCTGAGTGATGAACAGGAAGCGGAACTGGTGGAGTGGCTTCAGTCCCATCCAGAATTGTTTGATAAGGGTAACAAGAAGTATATGGACACTGTACTGAAGAACAAGCTTTGGGAGGAGAAGGCAGCCGAGCTTGGTGTGGAGTCGGGAGAGCTGCTCCATGTGTGGTACAAGTCCATGAGGACAAGATTTGGTCAACTGAAGAAGCTCAAGTCCGGGGATGGGTGTAAGGAATTCACCTCGAGGGATCAGTGGATTCTGGGACACTTTGCCTTCATGTCTGCACACATCTATGACTGCCCTAACAGGGGGGCTGGAATTGTAAGTATTAATTATAATACAATAATTAATTTTTCATTACTTTTATTTTATTTATTGCTTCTTGCATTTGGCTGATTGCATTCTCATGTTTTATTTTCTTTTCTTTTCTGTATTTGCAGCTAAAGCAGAAACTGCAGTCAAGGCCTTGTGGTCCTCAGCCGACTCCACAACCAGACTCCGGCTCGGAGGATGATGACGATCATGATGACCTCAACAACCTTCCCACCACTCCATGCAGCACTCCGACGCCCTCAACTTCTGCCACTACCTTTTCTGCTACAGCTTCAGTGAGAGGCAAGGGTCCTGGGAAGAATAAGTCCTCCAAGTCTGCCACAACCCCTGACACCACCGATGCCCTGGTTGAGCAGCTGTCCCAGTCCACCGCACAGGCGATCCAGCTTCAGGCCAGTGTCTCTGCTCTCTTGTCTGGCCAGAGCGACAGCATGGTCAAGGGATATGGTACCTCCCCCTCCACTTTTGTGCCATCCTTGCACCCATCGCTGTTGACGCAGTTCTATCAGGAGTCCTGGGGCATGGTGATGAGATACCGCATGCAGAGTGAGAGGCTGAAGGAAGAGGAGCGACAGAGACAATCCATCATCCCTATTGCAGTCAGGCCTGTTCGCCCCTCATCACAGCTGCCAGTGTCTCATCCAGCACAGGTAAATATCATAATATACTTTCTTATGTCCTAATTATTTTTAATTATAATTTTTTTCTCTTAAAATTTATGCAATGTTATATTGTTTTGCATTTGCATGATTGCATTTTAATGTTTTGTTCTCTTTTCTGTATTTGCAGGTCCAGTCGGTGTTCTCACAGATTCAGTCTCAGCAGCCATCAGCATCACACCTCCAGCCAATCTATCAACCTCAGCAATCACCACAGGTCCAACAGCAATGCGCTCAACCTGGATACAGAGCGTGGCCCAAAGGCGCTCATGTGCAATTCAACATTCACAGTGACCCTCCTCCCAGGCAGCTGAGCACTGCAAGAAGTGGTGTTAGTGGTGCTGGTCCTAGTGGTAGTCAAGGTGTGAGCACTTCACAGTCTTTCTATGACACCCCCATGCCTTCAGCTGGACAGACGCAGGCCATGCCAGTGGAAGACACTAGCATGTCAAGCATGAACATTTGTGGGAACCTATCGGGATTTCTTAACGAACTGAACACTGGACAATAATGACAGTTCCAACAATGCCTGATGATTATTATTATGTGCTGCTTTATTACCTGCAAAGTGCTACAAACTTTAACCATTCCATTATTGATTTATAATAGAAATGTCTCCCTTTTGTTTTTATTTCAGAGATGCGATTTGTGTCATTCCTAATCATAAACAGTATTGTAATTCTGTAATTGGCAAATTGCTGTAAACATAAATGTGAATCATAGTATAATGGCATTGTTTTTTTGCATCATCTGGTAATTTCTGTAACACTCTTCTTATTCACAGTTTGTCAGAGATTACTTACTGTAATAACATTAAACCCATTGTATCATGCACTGTGTCATAAGTATTGTCATGGATGTCCTATTGCCATTAAATAAATGCTCAGATATATTTTTTAACTTTAAACTCTTGTGTCTTAAACTTTATTTAAAAAGAAACTGTCCTAGTACAAATTTAATAAAAGAAACATGCAAAACTTAAGCTTAAGACATATTTATTCAAACAAAAATACATTTTATAAATTTTTCAAAATCCACAGAATCCAATTTGTGGCAGTGTCACTCCATCTAGACCATTCGGTCTTGCCATTCAACTCTTCCTATTGGAGAGTTGTAGTAATGCTTGAGGTAGGCACGCTGAGCCTTGGCTGCCTTCGTAGCTCGGTTACCGCCCTGTGGGTTGTCGACGTCTTGCATCTGAAGACCAATTCTCCACTCACCTGGTACCACCTGGTGATTATCGTCTTCCTGGTCGACAGCTACTCCTGGAAACCACATCCGCATCACCATCTGCATCACCATCACCATCACCGACATCCGCAAGGCAAGCGCACGCAGGCCTCAACAACCTGCACCATGTCAGGTTCTTGCTGCATAGTTGTCAGGAGGCACTGGAAGCGGTTGGCCAAGATTAGAAAGCCATTCTCCACGATACAACGACACCTAGACAGTCGGTAGTTCAGGATGTGCTCATCGTGTGGCAGGTTGCGTTGGGCGTACGGCTTCATCATCCACGTCTGAAGGGCAAAGGCATCATCTTTACGAGGAAGTACGGTACGGGCTTGTTACGGGGAAGAGGTTCAGCGGGTGGGAAACCGATAGTACCATTGTCGATGGCCTCCTTGTGTTCCGAGTGGTTGAAGACTTGGGCGTCTTAGTGGGCGCCGGGAGTACCAACGTCTATCCAGATGAAATTATAATCAGCGTCAACCAGAGCCATGAAAATGATCGAATGAAAGCCCTAAAAATGAAATGAAATGTTTTATTTACTATTTTGCATATAAAAATAAAATTAGATGAAAAATATACTGTTAAACAGGAAAGTAAATATATATAGGCATATGTGTAGCTAGTTTATACCTTACCTTGTAGTTATAATACAGGGAACCACCGTTGGCCGGACATTGATGTGAACGTGCTTGCCATCCAGGGCTCCAAGGACATGGAAGAACTGCCATCTGGTGGCAAACAGGTCGGCAATCGCCTGCTAGTCCTGCGGTGTGGTTGGACAAGAGATGACCTCCATGGCAAACTCCTCAACAATGGCGGTGCTAACCTCACAGACGATCTTGGAGATAGTGTTTTGGGCAACCCAGAAGCTGTACATCAGGGAGTGGTAGCTGTCTCCAGATGCAAAGTAGCGGAGGGCGATAGACAGCCTAAGGCCAGGTTCAATTGCCTTTCTGTACCAGGTGTCATGTTTCGTGATGCGGTCACCGAGTCTGTTTAGGACTTCGTAAAACCTGGCCTGTTTCATCCTAATGAAATTCCTGAAGCCTGCGATGTCTTCACGCTCAAGTTCACCCATCAGCTGCTCATACATCCCGTACAGAGGTCTCCTCAGCAGCCACTGTCACACCCAAAATCTTCTCTGTGCTCTCTGTCGTGCTCGATGTCCACGTTGGACCAGGTGGGCGACACCATGGATGTTCTGAACATTCTGTAACTGGACCTACAACAAATATGTAGGTAGAGTGAATGATACTGTATAAAAAATCCGAGCTGTCAATGATGCAAAAGTACTGGGCTAGCATGATGCTATATATTATTTTTAATAATTTCAAGTAACTAATAACTTGCAGGAGGTCGTGTGCTAGTTGTAGTCTCTGAAGAGGGGTGAGGATAACAACCGACAGGAGGCACAGTGACTTTAAGAACCACATAGTGACGAACCACAGTGATGTGAGCTACTCTGGAAACTGACTTCGAGGAGAATCGGGCCCTTCTTATATACCCCTCATACCAAAAATCGTGCTGGGTCTACTTGCATCATTATATACCATTCTACATCGTCATGGTCGTTCTGTATTCTTTCTTCATCTCATACAGCCGTTGTAACTCTTTGTGCCTCGTTCCTTTGTCGCATAGCTGTTCGTTCTTAATCTTCTCTGCTTTCTGCGATTACCAACGACTGTCGTTCTTCCTCATTGCACATCGAGTCAGGTCGTCCTACCACCGTTCTGTCTTCTCTCTTCGCGGCAGAAATTGAACCAGAACCACAACGGAAAGCGGGGATCTTAACGAAGTGGTGAGAGACACAAAGAATTGCAAAGAAGAGGAAGGATTACACGCAAATACACAACGACAATGGGCGAATGTGATTAAATCGTTGCGGCACAGCGACAGTTTTGAACATTTCAAAACTGTCATAGCGTCTCTGCGAATCGAGACTATCTGCATGATGCGCAAGGAAACTTTAACAGAACAAGAACGAACTAAAAAGAATCAGAACGTCCAAAGCGATTTTCTCCACGAATGCCAGATCGTTGTGGTTCGCTTAAAAAATCGCCACAGTGGGACTGGGGCCTTAAGGACATTGGTTTAATGGTTTCCCTCATTGTATTGGTTAATCGAACACAGTTTTTCTCCAGTTGTTTTACAAACTCACGAGAGGCATCTTCTCCTCTTTAAAGTTCTAACTTGTTGTATTTATCACCTACGGATGATTTGATATAATAACATAAATCACAAGGAGTATGTTTTTGATATTTGTTTGTGTGAGGCCCTTTAGGGTCTGGAGAAGCAGCATCCATCTTTCCAAGGATACTTTCAAAGTCAGCATATATTACAAACGGATGTTTTATGGATTTTGTTGAAATCTTTGAATGATATACCCGATCCTGCTTTTGGAATATTGATTGCAGTTGATTTATGATTACTACAATATTTTGAATGTTGATCTAATCGTTCTTTTGTTTGAAAGAAGTTTAGGCATCGCTTACATGGATATGTTTTACATTTTTTATTGATTACTTGTGAAGTGATTAATCGTGATAAATTTTTGATGTAAGCATAATGTGATTTTTCTTTTGAAGCAAAGTAGAGAAGGTCAATATGTGTTTCATTATTTATATTATCAGAAAATTTTAATATCTGAACTTTGTTTGTATCCATTAAGCCATATACATTAATAGATTTATTCATCTTTTCAAATTTAGAAATATCTATTAAAGACATTGGAAATTTTAAATCTTTAACATTTAGTGTATTCTCATATTTCTTATAATGATATACTCTTTCTTGGTTCTTATTTTGAGGATGAAGGTGGTTGAGAACAGACCATAGGAAACATTTATTATCTTTCTTTTGAATATTAACAACTGCTTTTTAAAGTTGAATTTCTCTTGGTAAATCAATATAAGAAGCATTAAGAGGGTCTGATTTTAGAATGTGTATATCTAGGAAAATGATTTTACTAATACTATATCCGCTACCCACCACAGTATTATCTACATCCTGCTCCTGTTTTATAAGTTCTTCATAAACACCGGATGATAAGAAATCTCGGAATGATGTGATAAAGTGAGGGACTGTTCTCAAATAAGGAGTTTCTTCAACACCATCTTTTACCATACCCATTTTTACCCCCATATAAAACTTCAAAGTATTCATCTCGGTCAACGTATCTTTTATAAGTGTTTCAACAGCAGGTTTAACCATCTCAATCGCATCAGCTATTGATTTTGGTCCAGGAGTTCCAAACTCAAAAACCCTTATCTTAATATGTCCCTTAAATGCTTCATCAGAGTTTTTTTAATAGAGTATCCAGACATAGTCTTGTGTTTGTGTGATTGAAGGTGAGACCTGAAGCCTTCCTTTTTAGTGTCCTTATTACAGACATCACAGTGTTTAACATCAGACACGGGAGGTCGTTCTCCCGCATTTCGTCTCTGCTTTTTTGTTATAATATGTTTGTTATACCAGACCTTTTTAATGTCTTTAGAGCAGACATCACAGTGTTTAACATTAGACTCTGGAGGTAGGTCTCCTGCATTTTGTCTTTGCTTTTTTGTTGTTAGATGGCGTGTCAAAGCACGCTTATGATATTCATGATTACAAATGTCGCAATACGTTGTATTCACCATATTTATATAGTAAAAAGACGATGAAAATATCGTGGTAATTTAAAGATATTTTTTCGCTTAAACTAAAAATGGGGTAATTTCTAGATATTTCTTCGCTTAAAATGAAATAGTATCAATGATTTCAACCACTTAAGAATGGTATCTTTTACAAGTACTTCTGTGCTTAAAATATAAATCGGTTCTTGGCACAGATCCAAATTATTATGGCTCCTTGGAGGAGACTGTTTAACCCTGTAACTTTTTTACTTAATAAATACAATGTTTCAAAACACAAAAGACAAATTTCAATCAATTTCCTCATTTAAAAAGGATACTTAAATATATTGCACTGATGTAAAATTGAACAAAGATGATTACAATAACTTTGTGATTAAACCTATTATGAAAGATAATATGAGCTACTCAATCCCTTTTAAAGGAAGAGCATTCTCTGTCTTTGGGAAACCTTCAATTAAAGTAGTTATAACAAAAGTTTCACCACTATTTATGGAGATCTATAACAAACTAGAGGAGGTAATGAAAGATGTGAAAGTATCAAAAAAAAAAACTATTTTTACTGAAGCTACCGAGAAGGAGGATAAAACTATTAGCTCCAAACACTGTGAATTTTTTTTTTTTAACAACCCCAAAGATGTTAATCTTAATGAAATGAAAGATGTTAATATATTATAGTCTGGGATCCGAGGCCTGGAAATGTGTAAAAAAGTGATTTTGAAGTGACACCTCTGCTATAAAATGTTTGACCCCTAGATCATGTCTGTGGGGGTGTTAGCCACCAGAAAAGTGACTTTAGCAAGGTAGTTTGGATTGCGCGAATTCTGTAGGGACATTTTTTAACTTGGGGCGTCAACTGTAAAAAAGCAAGAAATTTAGGGGTAGGGGAAATTCAATTGACCATATATCCCATAATACAGGGGTGAGTGCAACAAATTACCACTCATTCTTTTTGTTATAAAGTTGGCTTTTATATGAAACATGATTCAACGTGATTGGACCATCCATGAGGTCAGCAGAGGTCAAAAGGTCACGGAAAGTGGGTTAAGCTGAAAATTTAGCTCCTTTATCAAATAATTCACATATGTATATGTCACAATATGTTCTTTGCATCCCTCTACTGTTTCTGGCCTATATTGATCGTAATAGTGATGGTTTACTGTGGTGGTTGATGCTTTTCATCTTTTGTGTGGTGCTTGTGATTATTATGCTACATTTGTTTCAGCAACTTGCTTCACTCTTGCTGATCTTTATGATTACCATCGATCTTCAGCCTCCCTAGCTGGAGCAAGCTTCCTTCTTGTCAATTATTATTTACCACTCAACCAACGACATATCGAAATTCCCGTGTGGAAGCACTGAATGACATATCGAAAGTGAAACCGGTAGCCATATTCCTTTTTCTGTCAGGAGCTGAATGGAATGCTGATTCCCGTCCAAAAACCGTAAAGTAAGAGCGAAATATGAACTTAGAATAGTTAGATAAGAACATTATATAGTTAGGAATATTTTGTACATATTTTCCTGTCATTCAAGCAATTATCGGTTCACTAGCGTTCGAGAGAAAAGTCTTAGTAAATTTGACTCGTTTCCTCATTGATTATTTTCCACATGTTTTCCTGTCATTCAAGCAATTATCGGTTTATTAGCGTTCGAGAGAAAAGTATAGGTAAATTTGACTAGTTTCCTCATTGAATCTTGAAATGTTATAACGTTGTGAAATCATGATATTTACGAATCTAATATATTTCACAGTCGACCCTGATTTACTACACGTGATGGTGTTGCTTGGTTTTGTGTGGCATGGGGAATATGTTTCATTCTGGCCTGGCACCAGGTTCGCCCGAAGATTCGCCTGACGCGAATACAACATTATTAATTTTGTTCCATTTGTGGATTGTATGAAGTCTTAGAGTGTCTTTTTATTTCTTACAGGTGCTGACCCCTGGCATATAAAGATGGAACCTGTGGCTGTGATAGCTGGTAAAGGAAACAAACGCAAACTCTCTTCTAGTGTAAGTGACTATTTGAAATGTATCGTCTGCCAAAGTACAACAGATGATCAGGGACCTCTGTATAACCTGACGAAGAGAGGGTTCACAACATTCAAGAACGCGGTGGAAATAAGGAAGGATGACGTTTACAGCAGAGTGTGGGGCGATCTGCAGAATCAGGACCAATTTCTTTCAAAAGGACCAATGTGTCACGAAAAATGCCGCAGTAGTTACACCCTCAAACGGACTTTGGACAATCTAGTATCCGCCAAATGGTTTAAAGCTGAGCAAGGAGAAACATCAGGTGAATGGGAGGGCAGGAGGAGTTTAACGGACTTTAAGGCAGTGTGTTTCCTGTTTGAAAGGGAACGCGATTCCAAAGGCGATAGGACATTAACTTTAGTCAGCACAGTTGACAGGCAGAAGTCAATCCATGATAAGGCCAAGGTGTTGAGGGATGAGGCGGTCCTTTTGAAAATTGAGGGCCATGGTGATTATTGTCTTGACCTCATAGCTAACGATTTCCGCTATCACTTGAGGTGTATGAACAATTTCATGAACAGACGATGTAAAGCTTCGGAACAGACATGTGACAGTAAAGGTGTCACTGAATATGACAAAGGCTTCCAAATGCTTGTTTCAGAAATTTCACCTGGACTTCTTATTAACAAGCATGTCTACCACCTTGGCCAGCTGACCAATAGATTTACGGAACTTCTCTCACAACAGGATGTAGTCAGTAAGAAACCCTACAGAACTGATAGGTTGAAAAAGCGATTGTTGAAGCACTTTGAGTCTGACATTCAGGTCATCATATTGAAGGGTAGAGATACGTTAATATGTGCATCTTCTTTGACCGTCAAAGATCTCTGTGATGAAGTAGTCTCTCTGCAGACTGAATTAGATGAGTGTGAGCTTCTTCCAGATGACGAGGAAGAGGAGGTACTGCTCACAAACGTGTCAAACAGTTCATACCACGTGGCAAAACACTTGAGGGCTGAAGTGAAAAAATTCGGAAAGGTAGGGTGTGCAATCCCAGTCAGTGATGAAATTGAAATATCATATGAAGGTGCCTCTAGTCAAGTCCTGGTCGACTTGTACAATCACTTGGCATGGTTACTAACAGAGGGAGATGAGTGTCTTGGTGAAGATGGCAAAGTCGAGCTTACCAAAGATGATGAAGAGAAGGTACTGAATTTGGCACAGGACATTGTAGGATGTCTTAGCAGGCAGCCACTTCCCAAACACATCGGTGTTGCCCTACATATTCTGAAGCAAACACGTAGTAAAAACCTTGTGACAATGATTAACAAATTTGGACACTGCATCAGTTATCCCACTGCTCAGCGACACATCACAACAGCCGCCAATGATGTTTCTGAACGAGAAGAAAGGGAAGGGTTGTTCATTCCAACAAACATCACACCAGGACACTTTACCCACTACGCATTGGATAACTTAAACTTCCATTCAGAGACACAAGATGGTGGTAGTTTTGATGCTACAACAAATATAATTTATCAGTACACATTTGAGGGAGAAGGAAGTGGGGAGGTATTGGGGGCAGTGCCCCTTAAGAAAACCAGGAAACTGACTATCAGTGAACCAGACAAATTCGTTCCAGTAAGTAGTAAACTGACACTGAAGGACGGAAGACAGGCTAGGTCATTACGTGATATTGAACTTCCTCATGATGACAAGGGGGAAGCCTGCTTTCTAGCTGACAAGAACATCGTTTGGTTCCTACTGAGGATGTATCCAACACAGTTGATGACGGGTGAAAACGACAAGGACACTTGTAGCCTGACATGGAGCAGCTTCTTTGAATACAGTTCTGGGCAACATACAGAGAAAACAAAGATTGGTTATGGACCATTGCTTCCACAAAACCCAACCAACGCAGATGTAGTCCAGACCTCATTGGACTACTTTGTCTCCTTGAGTCTTAAGATGGGTCAGGCTAAGACAGTGGTGACTTGTGACCAGGCGATATATGACATAGTAAAGGGGTTGTTTAGGAAGGAATCGGAAAAGTACAAAGATGTTATTGTTCGACTTGGAGGATTCCATATTGCCGAGAACTTCTTGGGATCTATTGGATTTTTCATAATGGAGAGTGGCATAGAGGACATTCTGGTTTCTAGTGATATCTGTGGTCGAGGTACAGCCAATAAAGTAATGGCAGGAAAAGATTATTATAAGACTAGCAGAAGTACCCGGCATTGCCGGGTGGGGAAGGGGGAGGGGAACGGGGGGGGGGGGGGAGCCAGCCCCTTGGCAAAGCGAGCGATTTTTTTTTTTTTTCATAGCGTTTCATAGCGTCATAGCGATTTTTTTTTCATAGCGTCATCATAGTGTCATAGCGTCATATCGTTCATAGCGTCATAGCGATTTTTTTTTTCATAGCGTCATCGCGTCATAGCGTCACAGCGATTTTTTTTGTCATAGCGTCATATCGTTCATAGCGTCATATCGTTCATAGCGTCATAGCGTTCATAGCATCATAGCGTCATCACGTGATCGCTCTGAGCGAATCAGCGCCCACCTGCTCTGATTCCGTTGATTCCGTACGCTGAAATGCGCTGAGGTAAATATGAATAAAAAATATGGATCGTCAAATATTTTGAGTTCGGCCATGTTCGTCCCACGCTCAATGGCCATGTCTATGTCAAATATCAAGCACGTAAGCCTCTCCGTTTAGGAGTCTATCGGTAACATTACACACACACACACACACACACACACACACACACACACACACACACACACACACACACACACACACACACACACACACACACACAAACTGTGTTATATATATATATAGATGGTCCGTTATCATTCATGGTTGAGTGAGGCATTGTTCATGCTGAAGTGGGAGGCATTTGAGAAATGACTGTTGTTCGAGAAGACTGAGAAGACACTTTCTTTGCTTTCGTCTCTGCTTGAAAGTCTTAGAAATGCCTTTGACAGGAAAGAGGACGACGAATTTGCTGCACTCATGAAGGAAGTCATGAAATGCCTAGAGTCACTGGAGTCGCTCTGGGGAGATTTTGAGAATGGATTAGGAGTGACAGCCCATCTTTGGAGCATGTACAATGTACATAGACATGGTGCTTATCCTAAGGCGTTACATCCATGCTGAGAGAGCTGGGCTGTGGCAACAGCACTTACAAGAGGTACAGAATATGCTACCCTATACCATTGCTTCGGGCCATAGTAAGTACATGTCCTGCCTTCCGATCTATCTCAGTGAGATGCAAAAGCTTCCAGAAACAGCACCAGAAGTGCACGAGGAGTTTGCAACTGGCAAATTCACAGTTCACCAGACTGCAGGAGACTTTAATGGTGTGTGGACAGACCTTGCCCTTGAACAGACCTACAATAGGGAAGGCAAAACAAGCCTCTTTAAGGGTATAACACAGTCTGAATCAGCACGAGAAAAGTACATCAAGGCTCTACCGTTCATGACCTCTGTCTCTGAAAGTGTAAAACAGATGGCACACATGGCCTCGCCGCAATCTGACCACCACGAGAAGCTGAGGAAAGACGACATGGAAGCCGTGTTGCAGATCAAACGGACCGTGGAAGAGAAGATGCAAAACCCATTCGATCCTTCACTTGCGACAGATAAACTAATGAACATATCCACAGGTCAGATTCTTGCAGCAACTACCCTGGTAGATGCCAAACGTCTAGGCTTGGAGGCAATGGATGCTGCCACGACGACGAATGCAGACAAGATTGTCCAACCGAAGATAGAAACATTCGCCATGCATCTGAAGAAAAGTAAGAAAAAGATGGACACTGTGAAAGAAGTCATCAGAGAGGAGAGTGCAGTGACAAGGGCACTTTGTTTCGCACAGGACCTGAGTGATGAGGCACGGACTGAGGCATTTAGTTACGAATGGCTTGAGTACCCTCCCTCGTTATTTGAGCCAGAGAAGAATGGAATTTCCATGCGCAAAGGTTGCAAATCCAACTATCTATCCACTCTACAGGCAGAGGTTGCCGAGTCATGGGAACCGTTAAAAGAGTTGCCTCCTTCTGCATCTGATGCAGTTTATGTAGTCGATGCAATGGCATTCATCCAGCGGTTCAACACACTTGGTTCGAGTACATTTGACCAACTTCAGGAAAGGTACAGGAACAAACTCTTGAACATGAAACCCAGACATTGCACTGAAGTGCATTTCGTGGGTGATCAATATGATTTTGGGTTAAAGAGTCTAAAAGGGGATGAATGCCAGAGACAGGAGTCAAATACCAACTTGCCAGAGTTTGTTCCAGCGGACATCATGAAAATCCCTGATTGGAACACATTCCTGTCAAACCCTTGTAACAAGACCAATCTGCTGTTGTATCTTGCTTCACGTTGGTCCCAGGAGTCATCCTGGCCTGATGGCTTCTGCCTGGTCCTTGGGGTCAACGCCCAGGCAACTCGTGTGACGCAGACGGAACATACCAATGTTGATGAGCTGTACTGCCCTAACCACGAGGAGGCGGACACCAGAATCTTTGCTCACATTGCTAGCTGTGACAACAGCGTAGTTGTCATTTCAGGCTACAGATACAGATATCATCGTCTTGTCAATGTATCATTTCCCTCGGTTGACAAACGTTGTTGAGTTATGGGTGGAAAAGGATGATCTGTTCCTCCCCATCCATGACTTGGTGAATGAGTTGGCCAAAGCAGTTGGAAAGAACGTATTGGCACTCACAGACACATTGCTTATCTCCTACATTCTGTCAGGTTGTGATTCGGTGAGCTATCCTTTCAAACGGGGTAAGAAGAGAGCAGTGAAAGTCGCACTCCAGCATGTTGACAAACAGCCAGCGTTGTCCAATTTCATCCGACATGAATCCGGACCTTCTGCACATGATCAGGTGATAACTGAAGCACGAAGCTTCTTTTGTGATCTCTACGGCAAGCCAGGGTATTCATCCCTGGATAAGCTCCGCGCCCACTTGTTTGCATCTAGCAAACTAGATCTGCGCTCCCTTCCTCCAACAGAAGATGCTTTTCACTTCCACGTTCTCAGGAGCCTTTGTCAGATCAGCTTATACAAGTATGCTTCACTCAGCAATCCAGTGCTTCTTCCACCTGAAGAGTATGGCAGGAGTGTGGATGGTGACAGGTTAATTCCTGTCATGAAGAACAAGCCATCAAAGCCTTCTGCTGCGCAGTTGAAGTACTGCAAATGTAAGAAGAAACCGAACTGCCTGAGGAATTGCCCTTGTGCGAAAGCTGGAGTACCATGCATCATTGCATGTGCCTGCAATGGCGACAGAGAAAAATGTGGACGGCTTCTGACTGATGACGGTGATGATGATGAGTAAATAGAGGTAATGACACTTTTCCAGACGGTATGTGGTATGACTTGTCGTTTTGAAACATGTTGAAGAGTACCGTGCAAATAGATAGTGTGAATGCCCGATTTTGGTGATTTTTTTAAAGTTATGCAAATCTAAAGTGACATACATGCCAGTAAGTTAAGTTCAGTCGGGGCATTTATTTCCCAAAAACATCAGAGGGGTACAAACAACATATTTTGGGTGTAAAAGTTTGGCTATATTGAGCGTGAAGTAGGAAAAATGTGATTTTATTTACTAAAGGAGCTAAACTTTTAGCTTAACCCACTTTCCGTGACCTTTTGACCTCTGCTGACCTCATGGATGGTCCAATCACGTTGAATCATGTTTCATATAAAAGCCAACTTTATAACAAAAAGAATGAGTGGTAATTTGTTGCACTCACCCCTGTATTATGGGATATATGGTCAATTGAATTTCTCCTACCCCTAAATTTCTTGCTTTTTCACAGTTGACGCCCCAAGTTAAAAAATGTCCCTACAGAATTCGCGCAATCCAAACTACCTTGCTAAAGTCACTTTTCTGGTGGCTAACACCCCCACAGACATGATCTAGGGGTCAAACATTTTATAGCAGGGGTGTCACTTCAAAATCAAATTTTGAGGTCTCGGATCCCAGACTATTAGGAGAAATGTCATTTCGCTCAATAGTAGTTAGGAATCATTTTAAAATTACCTTTAATATTATTATGTCTGGCGGGTAGTGATATGTAGAGCAGATAGAGCTGAGTAGGTAACATGCTTTGAGGTGTCGCGGTAAGGAAAACTACCTGTAATTTCATGTGTAGGCGTTTTGTCGGTTAAGATGTATACTTGTGAATCTACCAGGAGGTTAGAGTGATAAGTAGTGTAGGGATTAAGGAGTAGCGCCCCTGTGTGTCCTCTGTGGGTGAGCACTGGGGGGGCTGCGGTTCTGTGGACTTGGGGACGAGACGGCGGCGTAGGTGACATGAGGGGAATGCCACGCACCGCGACCGTCTCCCCCATGGCCGAGGTTGTGTGTGCGGTAGTGTGTGTTGTGGCAGCAGGTGCTCACCACATTGGCCAGCTGGGGCTAGTGCAGCTGTGTTCCTCGCAGGGGGGCCGAAGGATGGATGGTGGGTCGCACCCTTATGGACACTCATGGGCCATGTTGGCGTTTTGACTGCTCACCTTGTCCCGATGACCCTTGCACGGTAGAGGTGCAGAGCTGTCATGGCCACAGGTAGTTGTGTTATGATGATCACCGTTGGATGTGGATCCGCATACCTGCCAGTGTAGTGGGGGACAAAATAGAAATTTGGAAGAATTTGATAGGCCCAATGATAAATTTTGGGATTTTGTGGGTGGATTGCACTTTGGACCTGACCAACCGGTAATTACCTGCACTTGAGGTGAGTGTTTTGAGGAGTACTGTCACAGGCTTCAGGACTTGCTTGTTAAATTGGGGACATGTAATTTGTAGTTGGGAGGCGGGTGAGAGTGATGACATGGTCGGTGAGGGGGATGGAATGTGTGCCACAGAGTCTTGTGGGTGGCGTTTGTTTATGTGTAGAGGTGATGTGTTTTGATGTGGTCGTGAGGGTGGAAACTGGAGAGTGAGTGATGATTATGGAGTTTTGGAAATGTGCTTTTGGAAATGTGTAATGGTTTAAATGTGAACTGGGGAATTTCACATGCAGCAGGCCATGGCAAGCCTTGTAACATCTTTTGTACCATCTTGGAATTGTGCTGAGTTGTGTTGAGAATTGAATGGCAGCGGGGGAGGAGGTGTGTTTTGGGGTCTTGTGGGTGGGGAAGGTGTGTGTGTCTGCAGGTACGGATCAAGCTCTGAGGAGCGATGCCTGCGGCCCCTCTCTGCGGCAATTACCCCTGGCAACCGGTGGTATCTGGATATTGGAGCTCGTCAGTGGAGGGTCTGGTTGGGCACCCTGGGGTAAAGGAGACCCCCGGCAACCCGTGGAGCTGCGCGGAAGCAGGAGGCAATGGAGCCTGGTGTGTGTGGAGTCCCTCACCGGCGAGGTAACGGCGGAAAGGGGCTGTTGGGCTGTCACGGGGGCAAGAGGTAAAGGGGGGGGGGGGGAGGGCAATGAACTTGTAAGTCGGTTGACATGTTTTTGGGACTGCGGGCACCACAGCCTGAAGCGCCCCCACCATCTATTTGTGCGGTACCTCCCCGCTGCCTAGTTGAGGAATGCACACGTGTATATGACATCAATGCCATGGTCCTGCAAGGTGTGGGGGGGGGGGGGGGGGGTGAAATAAGTGCTTGTTGACTTTTGAAATGCCTTGATGACTTATGGAATGTGTATGAGTGGATAAGGGGTTTGTGTTGCATGAATGTGGGCGAAATTCACCGAGCCATGTCACTCACCTGCAACATCTGGACAGGGCCCGTTTAAATTTAGGGGTGCATTGGAGATGGCCCCGCAGGTAAGGTTGCGTCTTGTGGCATCCACCGGGGGACGCGGTCTGTAGACCGGGGTTGTAAAAATGTATAGAGTTTTTGAATTTTGTAAGTTTGATAAGGTTTGTGGTTAAGGTAGATTTTTGAGTGTTGTTTGTTTCATCCCTCCGCAGGAACAAAGAAGATCAATGTAAATACATGATTGCATGATTGTTAAGGGGTTTAGCTTGTTAAGGACGTGTAGTTAAGTAGTCCGACTCACTTCCCACAGCCCTCCTGATTTATTTCATAGGTGAATTAAGTGTGTGACAGTAAGCGTTAAGACTGGGATGGTAGCGCCTGCAGTGAACCTTGCAGGAGCTACGGTTCCGGGGGGGGGGGGGGGGGTGGGGAGGGGCTGTGTTATGTCTGGCAGGTAGTGATATGTAGAGCAGATAGAGCTGAGTAGGTAACATGCTTCGAGGTGTCGCGGTAAGGAAAACTACCTGTAATAAGTTCATGTGTAGGCGTTTTGTCGGTTAAGATGTATACTTGTGAATCAACCAGGAGGTTCGAGTGATAAGTAGTGTAGGGAATAAGGAGTAGCACCCCTGTGTGTCCTCACCTGGTTAGCCAAACCTTTGTCCCTTTTGGCACTGCACACCACATACATTCCGACGGATCCTTAGTGCAACACTAAATAACGCCCTCCCCCCTGACATGACTTAGGAAGAAACCAGGCCAGGACACCGCCGAAACGCCGCCGCCATTTACACCTCCGAGAGGCCTGTCCACCTCGAATAGCACACGCTATGACACCAGGAGCAGAGAGCGCGAGTGGGAGTGACTCAGTGGGCGTGCACCGGGGCAAGTCGGTGGAGGAGACTGATTGGTTGGCAGTGCGCCAAGGCTGACGTCATGGGCCGGCAGATATTAACGAGCGCCGAACACCATTTTCGGGGAGACGAGTTGGAGTGGAGAAGGAGAGTTGAGTTGGTTTGAGGAGTTGGTTCGAGTGAGTGACTCGGCGAACAGTTCGTTTCAGGAGTTGGTTTGCCGATCAGATTCCTGGCAGATCCCTGGCCCTAGTCAGGTTCACTGTCAATAAATTATATTTCGTTCAAAATCATGGTAGATTAGCAAAGCTATACATTTTTGGAAAGGTTTTAGCATAAGGAAACTAAAAATCAATGTTTACATTTGGAGAGATACCTGTATGGTGGCCATTTTGGATTTTAAAAATGGCCACTGTAAAATACATATTTTGTTCTATTTCTGCCTCTAATTACCCTAAAAACTTTAAAAAATATACTAAACCAATATTTTCAGGGACAAGGAATCCAATGAAAGTATCAAATTAGTGCTATGGGGAATGGTAAGACACGAATCAAAGGTTTTGAATTGCAAAATACTGTCTTTATATTCGCGATAAGTTGCATAATCAAATACATGTTATCATTTTGTACAGGCAGTTAATAACATCAAAATGTGTCACAATAATTCATATCACCAAACATACACAGGCAGTCAGCAAAATCATATATACACATGCAGTCAGTATAACTTCACATCTACACAGGCAGTCAATGACAAAATATACACAGGCAGTCAATGGCATCAAACATACACGATTACAGAATATGCCATTTAGAGTTCATCATCACTGTCCTGTGTGTCGTATCCGACAATATAGTCTGCATCGTTTTCACAGTCCGTTCCACACAAGCAAAGGTCGGTCAAATTGATTGGCAAATCAAATTGGTCGAATGGTCGATCGAATCGAATTCAATGAATCGAATCGAATCGATCGAATTGGTTGAATGGTCGATCGAAGCGATTGGTCGAATGGTCGAATTGGTCGAATGGAATTGGTCGATTGGTCGAATTGGTCGAATCGAATTGGTCGGAATTGGCAAATGTAAACGTTGATTTTCAGATTTTCCATGTAATAACGTTTCCAAAAATGTATAGGTTTGCTAATCTACCATGATTTTGAACGAAAAAACATAGTGAACCTGACTACCCTGGCAGTCCCGGTGCGATCCCGAGTTGAGAGAGTCCTGGCCCTGGTTGAGTTCAGAGTTGGCTTGCTGGTTGAGTTGGCTTGAGAGTTGGCTTGTGAGTCAGAGCCTGAGTGGAGTTAACTTGCTTCGTGCAGCCCTGTGTTGGACCTTTGGTGCATGGACCTCGTGGGGGTCGACGAGGAGCCTGGAGTGGGCACTGGCCCGGGCCTTCGCGGTGCTGGGGCGCTGGAGCAAGGGACCTCGTGGTGTGCAGCGGAGATTGGATGGACGAGACAGATAAGACCGCACGCCACATACACTTTACATAACGGACGCGTTATTTTGGTATTCATATCCCCTTGTCTTGTATTTGATATCTGGTGTGTGGGATCCCGATTTAAGAATTAGATTTACCGGCGCGTGCTTTTCCTGTCCCTGCCTTTATTTAATAAACCCTTGTATTATTTTTATATATATCCTGAACGCAGTTTTCTGTGTGCTTTATTTAATTTGCAACAGCATTGGAGACGCCCCGAAAACAGGTACGGCTGCAGGGCTCTCGCCGCTCCCCTCCATCTCGCGCGCTTTGGGTAGCTTTTGGTTTTGGAATCTGCCATTGAGTTTTCGCCTCAGGGGCTAAGGCCTTCGCGATCGGCATCCGTGACCGCCTGATATTAATCAAAGGCGGTTGTGCGACTATTATAAATATAGAAGTTAATGAAAAAAAAGTATATGGATAGAGGTGGTAATTTTTTTTCCTGCTAATTAAATGAGTCAGTATTCAAGTGAAGACTTTGGGGATTATGATAGTGATGATTGTATCTCTATTGGAACAGAAGACAGTTATGATACCGAGAGTTTGTCTTCAAACGATAGTTATGAAAGTAGTTTTATAGATGATAAAGATACCGATGAAGATGATAATAATTATACTACTACTATTTACACTGATTAATTTTTAGTTTAAGTAATCTTTTACTCTATAATATGATAAATCCAAACGACATACCAGATCTTGAATTTCCTGATTCTCCATATGATAAATTAGAGAATTTCCCAGCTTGTGATGGAGTGGGATTAAATACAGAGTCAAAAGCCCATAAACAATGTTTATTTTGTGATTATCTTTTAATTAATGATGATAAAAAAATGCAAAAAGAAACGTAACTCTTTTGAATTAGAACCAAAAATGAATTACTTTACAAGATTAATCAGAGAGATGAATGTTAAGTTTTACGATTATAATACACCATTTCTTACAAGGGAAGAGGCTATTTATATTGAGGAAATGTATATAGGTTCAATGATATTTATTATTCAAAATAATTTTAATGGAAATGTTAATACAAGATACTATATAAATAAAATAATGGATTATCTTGAAATTAAACCCAAACTCAGGATAAACTAGAACGTCACTCAGTAGAGCGCATACTCCCGCCGTGGGTCAAGTTGGAATGTATCTTCCAATGGTAAAAAATCCTTCAAAAAAATTCCTGGATCCGGAATAATATCCTGAACTTCAGCAAAAACTAATCAATTCTTCCTTATCCTGAGGGCAATCATCCCACCAACTTTCATCCAAATCCGTTCAAAACTTTTCCAGATATCTTGTTCACAAACACACGAACACACAAACAAACACACACACGGACGGACACGATCGAATGCATTACTCCCTAGTGGGAGTAAATGTAGAGTTTCTGAAAAAGCTCATAAAAAAATAGATGACTTGTTTTCCAAATATATAAATGAATGATTATTTACCCGTTTGGGAAAATAAGATAAAATTTAACAACCATAAAAATCTTTCAAATTCATTAAGATGTCTAATAGTTGGTTCAAGTGGTTGTGGAAAAACCTGTTTGCTTTTAAAGATGCTCCTTACCCCCAACTTTTTAGATTATCATAATTTTCACAAAGGCAAGTTATCAACTACTATCTCAAGGTTTTAATGCAGGTCTTCAAAAAGAAGATATAATCGGTTTATTTTAACTTCAAAACAAACTAAATGATTATAACATTGAGGATATAATTCAACTATTTTGTGATGCACAGAAATCAAAACCGAAACCAAAACCCATAACTTGTATTCTCAGTGATAATACGGATGATGTACCTTCACCCCAAGATTTAGATAAATCAAAAAAGAACCTCGTTATCTTTGATGATTATGTTAATGAGAGAAACCAAACGGTTATGGATAGCTACTATACAAGAGGGAGAAATTCTTCTTGTAATTGTATTTACTAGGGCATGCCCGTACTATATATATGCCCGTACTATATATCTATCTAAAATTATATCCCCCCCCTCTATTTACATGAAATGGTTTGGTCCATTCGCAACGCCAAAGCGAATGGCGAACGGCTTGCGAGTACAGTGACAATCCCCCCCCTCTATTTACATGAAATGGTTTCGTCCATTCGCAACGACCACAGAACCCCCCCCTCTATTTACATGGAATGGTTTGGTCCATTCGCAACGCCGGCACACGCGATCGTTCGCTGCTCTCTGATTGGTTGAATCGTTTTTTGGACATAGCTCGGTAAGTAATTGTCCGATTAATATGAAACCTTGAAAAGGCACATCCTCGGGTCCCCAGCAATATACCTGGCAAGTTAAAAGTATATCGGACCCGTGGTTGTCGAGAAACAGCGGTCACAGACAAACGTACAGACAGAGATTACTGGAATTATAGATAGATCTCAGTCAATCATACTTTCAACTCTCTCGTTGCTCAATAAGAAACAATGCCAATACCTTTATTTTGTTCAAGTTAAATTCAATAGATCTAAATAATTTTTGGAGAGACAATGCTCTCCATTATGCAGCAAAAAAGAATTTGAGGCTCACATGAAATACACGATTGGAAAATATAAATATATTGTTGTGAAACAAGATGAGATACTAATTGATATTTTTTTATTTTATAAATAATTACACACATAAATGACAATTATTATTAATCTTGTGGGTAAATCTGCTTCAGGAAAAAAAAACTTTCATAAATCTAAGCTCTTGAATAGTAAAAATGAAAAGATTGTAAGCTTTTTAAAAAAACACCCCATGATTCGTATTGTATCTAGAACAACCAGACCAATGCGACCAGGAGTAGTAGAAGGTGAAGATTATTACTACATTACAATGGAGGAACATATGCGATTGAGCAACGAAGGTCAAATATTTGAGGAGGTTTCTCTTGGCACAACAAAATATTCACATTGTAAGAGTGAGTTCAAGAATCTAAAATCTGGTGGTCTTGGGATTTTAGAAACTAATCCAGAAGGAATGAGACAAATTATGAAACATCTGAGTGATAATGGAGTTAAGGTTTTATCATTTGGTTTTGATGTTGATGAAGAAACATTCTGTTCAGTGAAACTTTATTAGTTAAGTTAGTTTATTAAGTTTATTAAGTTTATTATTAAGTTTATTATTTTTAATTAAGTTTATTATTAAATTTATTAAGTTTATTATTAAGTTTATTATTAAATTAAGTTTATTAAGTTAAGTTAGAAGTTAGTTTATTAGTTAGTATTAGTTAGTTAAGTGAAGTTAACATGATGAAACTCGTATTAATGCTAATAAAGAATTTGATAAAATATTTAAAGAAAAGGATTTATTTGAACACATTTACTTTAATGGTAAAGAAAAGGAAAAACTTTCGATTGACCTTTACAATTCAGTAAATGATATTTTTCAATAAATAAATACAGAAAATGAATGTCAAAGAAAGAGCGAGAAAGTTTAAGGAACATCAGGAGTTGGTTTCAAAAGTTGTTTAGCAACAGGAAGAGATAAAGAAAAAACGGAGACAAAAAGTAAATGGTGAAGAAGCCTTTGAAAGAAAACAAGAGAAATTTTTCAAACCACTTTTAAAAACTCAACAAAAAATGTTTTCTTCTACAATTCCCACGATAGGCTATACTCCGAAAAAACTTCAAATGCTCAGATTTTAGTCAAATGACAGAGCAAGAACTTGGAGAATTAGAATATGATGATGGATTTTTCCGGCAACTTGAGGAGACATATCAACCCCCCAATTATATTGTGGACTAGCAAAGGTACCCGGTGCTGCCCGGGTTCCAAATATGTAGAAAGTATATGACTTGACTTATAGCAAGTTGTTATGTAGTTCATGTTGTATGTAATTATATGTACATAACATAAGAACTTGCGATAAGTTAAGTCATTTAAGTAAAAAAAAAGAGTCAATGAGTTGGTGATTTAGGTCCAAGTTCAATCCATTTAGGGACTATATCTCAGAACGGGCCACATTTGGTGGCTTCACAAATTTTTGCCGCTGCTGGGATTGGAACGCGGATCGTCTGCGTGGCAAGCAAGCACATGATCCACTGGGCCACCAGCGCTACCTAGGTAAAATATTAACAGACATGTGTTTTAGTCAGCGAGAGCTCTGGGGTAGACAACATTTCTTGTTCTGCCGTTTGGTGCTCTGATGAAAAGATGTGTGCTTGCCCCAACACGTGAGCATGCAACGTAGAGTTGATCATGAGAGAAACATGGACTTGTCAGTTCAACTCCAGCAACCTTGAGAGACTGTCCCTGAGACTTGTTGATGGTCATAGCAAATGATAGTCTCATTGGAAACTGAAGACACTTGAACTGAAATGGCATATCTGTAGGGATGATGGGAATCCGTGGAATAAAAACATCCTCTCCCTTGGCACAACCAGTCATAATGGTGGCTTCGATCACATGGGGCATAAGAGTTTTGACAGCGAGTCTTGTACCATTGGAGTTTTGGTGCATCCAAATTTCATAGCAACATAATGGGGGCTCCCACTTTCAGTTGCAGATTGTGAGGTGGAACGCCAGTGAGCTGAAGAGAGTTTAGAAACTCTGTTGGATAGTTGACAGCATCGTCAAGATCAACTACAGTGTCAACTGACTTGTACCATGTGGATTGGTCTGGTAGCTGTTGAATGATGGTGGCATTAATATCCTGCACAATGTCATTTTTGGGAGCAAGGATGGCATGTTCACAAAGCCACTCATGGTTTTATAATTCTGTGAGAGGCTAGGATAAACCTTTAATAGCATTTCTTCAGATGTGTTGATGATTGTTCCACAATTTGGGGGTATTGTGACATCTCCAGTCTCAGTGTCTACTGGTAGACGGGTCAATATACTGCCTGACCCCAAAAAAATTGCAAATTTTTGTTTTATGCTTATTTCTAGTAGTTTATGAAGTGGAAGACAACATATTAAAAGTTGGACAATTTTGACGCATGGGAAAGTCCCTCAGTGACGTCAGAAAACAAGATGGCTGCCGGCAGATAAAACGTAAAAAAATTGACTGATAATCATCAGACCACTAACAATTTAAAGTAAATTTTGCACCAATATTTGTATTATGATCGTTGCTGGTAGTTTATCCAGTGCTAATCCTGAGACCATTCGCAATTTAAAGTAAATATTTGCACAAATATATGTTCTTTGATTGTTTCTGCCAGTCTATGACATGGAAAGCCACATGTAAAAAATTGGACAATTTTGACACATGTGGAAGTACCATATGCCTTCTAGTCTTAGATTCCAGTTTCATCGTCCTCCTCCTCCTCCTCTATGTCTGGTTCAACACTCATATTGTCACAGTTGCTGTCCTGGCAATGTCCACATGCACTGGTGCACTCTAATCCATGCTTCCTACATGAACACCTTAGTGTTTTGCACCCCCCTGAACAGTTGCAGTGAATCATCTGAAGTAGTATGTCTGGAGCAGGGCTTTTGTCTGTCATCACTGGAACAAGTTTTCCTCCTTCTACCTTCCATCCCCACTCCGTTGGCTCCATTCCACAACAAAGGCCCATCCATTCCATTACCTGGTAATAGGTCCGCAGAGAATGAAACTTGCAGGCAGCGGATGTGGGTGGCAGTCTTTCAGGAGTGACAAATGCCTTAGCCCTTGCAACCTTTTTGCAGAGAATGTTGTATCTGATCGATGCCAATGAGTCGTTCTGATTTGCTTTAAACAATGCCACCATTGCTCTGCAGCCTGCAGTTTCAATAACATCCTGACTCTGCTGTGGTTTACAGAACACCTTTGAGCTGTCTATCAGTTCCTTTTCTTTCTTGATGATTATTTGAAACCCTGACTTCTTTCCAATCCCAAAGACACGAGACGTTGCGTCACAGCCAGTTAATGCATGAAGGAACAATATATCTCTGCAGGCTGCATTTCCAAGTATCTGCTGAAGGACTTTGATATTGTAGACATTTGATTTTGCCTTGTCAGAACGGAAATAGAGTTCAATGCAGTTTGTCTCCACCATATAGAAGAGCAGGAGGAGAAGGAGATCTGTATCTTCTTCAATGAGGGTTGTAGATCTGGAAGCCGCATTTGCGACGGCCGCTTTTGCAATCTCAACATCAGCATCTCCCTCTGCTTGGATCACCTCACAGCCTTCCTTGTGCAACACCTCTATAATCAACAGTATCATTGCCTGCTTGTTTGACTCATTCGACAGAAAGTCCTCCTTTTTCCCAACAAATTTTGTTGACTCCGTAATGTTAACCTTGGTGGCATTCTTGTTTCTATTCCGACGTTGATGAGAACAGTCCTTTGTGCTTGGCCCAGCCTCATAACCATCAAACACAACAGTAGCTTTGCCATAGTGTCATACTGTAAATGAGGCATATTCATCTGCAATGGAACTGTAGGTGAATCCCTCTGTCCACTTTAAGCGGTGAATAAGTGATCCCCCGTCAAGAACATAGTGATCTGTTCCTGGAACTGTCTGGTTGACAGCATTGTCAGATTTGGTTGTAGCATAATTCCTTATTGCCTCCGCCAACTGTGGTTTATCTGGCTGGCGCAGGATGTTTTTTTGCCTCAAAAAGAGACATTGGGTATGGGCAGAGTTCATATTTCATCACTTCACCTATCTGGAGATCTCCCGTCTGTGACACCACTAAGAACCTCTGGAATAGTAACGCTGGATCTATTGTGCGGTCCTCAGCAACTTTGACTGCCCTGCTGAATGCAAGTGTCTTGGCTTTAGAACTCCTTTTGTGTGAATAGGAGTAAGCTGGGTGATCATCCATCTTCTTGACAATGTCACTACCTACTTTGAATAGGTCATGAACATTGACATCCTCATTTGCAGTAACCCCTGTGATGATATTGCGCAATGACTTGTCATCAGAAAATGGTGTGAAGCTGTCCAGTTTTTCGGCAACTTTGCCACGATCAGCTTCATCTCGACTCACCCTGGATGTTGTCAACTCCTTATGTTGTTCACTTGTTGAGTAGCTACTCGAGGTCAGTTCTTGCATAGCAAGGTTGTAGGAGGACGATATGGTTGAAGACAGAGTCCAAACTGCTCTCTGGTGCTCTGACATCCCACTTCCTCGAGTCAGCCCCCCTTGGCTTTTCAGTGAGCGCATTAATGTCTGTTCTATCACAAGATCAGAGCCTAGGCCAGCCCAGTATTGGTCACTGCGCCGGATTACATGATAACCAGATTGGAACTTCTGATGAACCTCAGGGTTGTCATCCTCTAACGCAAGCATCTTCTCGAGATAGAGTCGAGCTGACTTCAGGTAATTGGGATGGCCAGCAGCTGCAAATATCGGCAAGCAAGCTGATATGGCTTGGAGATGCATCTCCCAGGACCCCGTCCGATCAGCTGCCACAAGTGCCCTTGCAATTCCCAACATACGCTGGTAGTTGATCCAAAGTGCACTGGTTTTCGAGTCCTTTGCAAGTTTATTCCTTTCCTGATTCAATCTATTGTCAATGAAATGAATGCACTCTGATTGCAACACAGACTCTATAGTGTCACTTTCGACAGTCTCCAGGGAAATGTACAGTCGCTCCAGTTCTGCCACTTGTTCTTGAAACCCAGGGTCAACTTCCACAATCTTGCCAACAACCTGACGTGTAAGACACTGATCCACAAGCAAATGGCCACGAAAAGCACGTTGCACCGCCTTCCCACTCAGCATGTGCACAACAGCATTTTGACCATACACTGTTTCCAGGATCTCTTTCAGTCCACTTCCATCCATCAAACTTCCAATGGCACCCAACAAATTCATTAATGTGTGGAAGCTCCCAAGCAGTAGCACTGCATTATGGATTGGGTTATCAGCAGGAAGAGCATTCACTATCTCAGAGGCCTTCCAAAACAGCGGTTGGTCAAATGTGATGATTGCTGGCATGTTGTGTTTTGATGCAAGTTTGCTCAGGTAATCAAGAGTTGACAAGATGCAGGTTTTGTCACCTGGGTTCATATCAATCATTGGGAGAAACTGTATTGAGGCTTTCCCTGGGTGATCACACTCCTCATGCAGAAAGTGCATCATGCCTTGCCAATTTGGTGCACTCTTTTCGAAGCAAAATGACATCTCCCATAATATGTCAATTGGGCGATCACAAATTGATAACAAAGGGAGGGGCTGAAATTTGAGGTTGCGGTTGACGTGCTCTGCATAGCGGTAATCTATTATATTGATCTTCGTCAGTTCGACGAGCTTCCTGTCAGACATTTTCTTTCTAGATATGATGTGGCTAGATTGACGCCCTGGTGTAATAGCTGCTATCATGCCCATCCCATGAAAGGTACCCTTTCCATCCAACGTTATGATGTTGTGGTCCACATTGTCTCCAGCAAATAACAAGGATGTATCAAGAATGTCGGTGTCACCTCCAAACACATCCGGAGCAAGAGAAGAGGCTGCATTTACTTCAAACCGTTGCACTTCGGAGTAAGATGAGGAAAAGCCAAAGGTTGATAGACTATCTATCAAGAAACGAGACCTATACAAGTGATGCATTTGCACTGCAAGACCAAGCTGCAATGGTGCAATTACAGCCCTTGGACGCACTGCTTGGATGACTGCTTGTCCAATACCAGCAACCTCCCTAGATGTATCTTTCCCGACCAAAAGATGCTGCAGCAAGAATCGCAGGCTAGTTGGGACATACCCCAATGCAGCAGTAAGGCTTAGGTCTGCAGTAGTTGGGTATGTATCCCCATGTGGTGCAACTGTTGTTTTTATGTCACTTTTTATTAGTTTTGCAGCAGTCTGAAGAATTGCACGTTTTTGTGCTTCTTCATCATCTTCTCGTGGTGCATTGTAGTGGTCACGGAGGATCTGGGACATTTTTTCTCTGAATGTCACAATGTCTTTTAAGCCTCTACCCTCTGCCATGAATATAGATTCACCATATCGTTTTTTAAGCTGTTCCTTCATGTATTGGTTCCCATATGCATTGGATTCACTATCGCCCAGGTATTGTTCCATTCTAGCCACGAGGTCTGTAATTGTTAACTGTTCCTCATCATTGTCTTCAAGAAAAGAGCACACCTTATCGAAAGCCTCATTCTGGTCACTGTCCTTAGGCCTTCCCATTTTTCGTCTCTTGTTTGACTCAGTCGGCTTGAACCGTTGTGGAATGTCTCGCATTGTGCGGAAATTAATGTTGCAGGACTTGTGGTACACACAGTCAGCTGCATGGAGATCACCCTCAAAATATTCAATGCGGCCTTGAACAGCAAGGGCCCATTCATCGCTCCTTGTTTTGCAATGAACTGATATAGTTTTAACAAATGCGTCAGTCTTCACGTAGCCAAAACTGGCTGTTTCTGCATGGCCTCGCTTTGGGCCCTCTTCCTTAACTTCAGTGCCGCAGAAAAGGCAATGTGTTTTACTGTCATATGGTCCCAGGGAAATGCGAGCACTCCTCTTGACTGATGGACCTGATTCCGCATGATCCTTCTTGGTTAAAGCAATGTCCTTTTTGTTTATGTGATTCACTCGGCATGATTTGTGAACACTGGTACCAGCTAGAATTCTGATGTCAACACCCCTTTCGGCACTTGCACGGTTGATGCCTTCTGCTCCTTTCTCACGAACTGATACTGTTTCCTCACAGTCCAATCCCCTTTGGCATAAAGGGCAGGTCTCTTTACCATATAAAGAGTTCATTTTCTATCTCTGAAAATACAAAAATGAGATCTTTTAGAAGCATGCAGTCAATTTACATTGGCCATATACATTGAATGCCATCAGAGCATTCTCCGCCCCTGAAACTGAGATATTTATGTAAGATATATATTAGGAGGAAACATACTATGGAATAATCTGCATAGTGGTCATCCCATTGCTTTCTGCATCTGAAATGAATTATATACAAGGGCTCTGTTGCTTAGTCACAAGGTGCACCAGGAAAAGATATGTATAGTCCAGAAGAAAAACATACTGATAGAACCCCCCCCCCCCCCCCCTTCCCCCAATCAACTGGTCCCATTCCTATTAAATAAATATGCATCCCCACAACTCTAGAACCTGGAAAATAAATACCATCATACACTACAGTTGTAGGAGTACAAAATACATGTAGAATATATGGGGCAATTGTATGCATAGGCCTACCTGTCTTTTTGCTACTGCCTTGGCCTTGGTTGTATTGTACTGTATCTCCTTGGTTGTATTGTATTGTATCTCCAATGTTTACCATACAACGTTGTCCAATTGAGTCCTAATTAGGTGTAATTAACTCATTCATGTGGAGTTGTTACTCAGTCAAGCTGCACAACTACCAGTGAGGAATTAGGTCATTAGCCTACATGCTGGGAGGTCATATTGTTAAAGACATGTGTCAGGTAGCAGATGTAAGCATTGTTAAAGACACGAAACAAGTGTTATAAAATGTTGCCTTTGCAGCTGGTCTCAGTGGAACAAATTAATTTATATAAACAAAAAGAAACCAAAATAAAAAACCAAAGACGTTTTCGACGTAGTGAATCGTGCATGGTTTTGTGACATTTTTATCATGTCAAAAATTTTTACTTTCCCATGGTCCATTTCTGTCCAACTTTTGATATGTTCCTAAGTAAGTCTTAAAATATAAGGAAATGCAATAAAACTAAAATTTGCAATTTTTTTGGGGTACGGCTGTTCTGGTTGTATATTGACCCGTCTATGGTAGCTGACCATTGCCCAGTTGAAGGTGCGATTGAGAGCCTCAAATGCAAGTCTGTGAGACATTGTGCACTCATCCCATACTATCAGCTTGGCCTGCTTTAGAACCTGTGCCTGTCCAGATCCTTTGCCAATATTGCACACAGGACTCTCATTGTGGGCCAGGTTGAGTGGCAGCTTAAAGGCAGAATGAGCAGTCCTGCCACCTGTGAGCAAAGTTGCAGCAATTCCAGATGAGGCCACTGCCATAGCAATCTGCTGTAGTGAACGAACTTGTGCCAAAATTAAGTTGATCAAAAACGTTTTGCCTGTTCCACCAGGGGCATCAAGGAAAACAATTCCACCCGAGTCAGATGTCAACAATTGTTTGATCCTTGTATAAGCTTCTTTTTTTATCTGGAACCAAGAGTGGTTCATTTTGGTGGATAGGACATACTGTTGCAGCTGTTGAATGTCATAGGTGGTTGCCTGAAGCATCTCTCGACTGAGAGTTGCAGGTTCAGTTTGTACAGGAGCAGGCAGTCCACACTGTTGAAGATCCTTGCCAGCCATGGACTGTACAGTATTTTCAATGAGTACCAGTGCTTGGTTGTACATGGCAGAGGTAAACTTCAGGTTTGGGTTTTTGACTCTTGTTGTGCTTGATACAGTATGTCTTCTGTCATGCTGTCCTGGTGATTATGCCAAAGTTGCTCAGGATTGGATGGTGAACAGGCACAGATAATGATAGCAAAGAGGCTCCTCATCTTGCTTGGAGAATGCGAGACTGCAGCCTCTTCCAAGGTACTGTCCCAGTGTGCATCATCTTCCAAGAGACCTCTTCTCAGGCAAGCTTCACGGTATGTTTCACAGACATATCCAGCAACTGTCTTGAGATCCTGGAATGAGGTTGGACCATGAATGTTGTGCAGGAGGAGTCTCAGATAAAAGCACTCAGAGTTGCTGGGATGAACAGTGTAGACACGACCTAACACTTGACTGGATCTGATGTGAGGGTGTCCAGCGATTGTTGCACCTTGCTTTCTTGGCTGAAATGCCTTTTTCCCTTCTTGCCAGGTGTAATATCTGGGCACTTCACAGTAGAGAAGACTTTTAGCAAAGGAATCCTGTTTGCACAAATCAAAGAATGCAGTTAGTTTGGTCCGAGGTGGCTGCTGGGCTCGCTGCAGCGTGGTTTCTTCTGTGAAGTAAACTCTTTCCCCATTTTCCAAATGGATCTCAAGATGCATAACACTGGTGTGGTGTTCATGAATGGGAAAGTTGAGAATATGCCACACAGCCTCATTACTGCTGATGTAACGACCCATCTGATATGCTGATACCTCATCATTTTTGGTTTCCTCTCTCTGCAGACCAAAGACTGCCTGATCAGTACCTTTGTTGACATACTTCAAGACATACTTGATAGACTTGACTGAGTAGCATGCTTCAACATTGATGTGTGATTTGAAGATGCGTGAAAGGAGAGGGTTGAAGGGCACCACCCACTGGTTGTCAATGACAATTTCTTGTTGTTTCACTCTGGGAGTAGTGGTGAAGCCCCCACCACCTGGCTTTCTTCTTCTGTACAAAGGATATCCATCCTGATCTGTCTGAGTTTCTGTAAGAAGAGGTCTGGGGTATCGTTTTGTGCATTTTCCCGCTTTCATGCAAGGAGAATAAGTGTTGATGTGACCACAGGGACCATGGAGCACGTGCTTCACCACTACTTCGTGCAATACTTTGTCCTCGGTAGGATTTGGAATCTCTGCACTGATGATATTGTTACGGATCTCGGGGGTCGGCGCTCCCCTTATCAAGGGGGGGGGGGGGGGTTAATCCCCTTGTCTTTTTACCTGGCCGACCCGAGTCTTGGGGGTTATAACATCCTTCCCGGCGCGGCACTAGGTAGGGTTTGTTAGGCCTAGGGGTTCACTACTACCTAAGTAATAACGCCGGCCGGAAACGAGGGAATAACTCCCGCTCGAACCACGGATATGATGGAAAATGCCGAGCGGATAGCAATCCGCGATCCGAGCTATTGACAAATGACTAGACCCGATTCTAAGCGGTTTCCAATCGTGCCACATTTACCCAATGAGAGAAAGGACGGATGCGATCGGATGGAGAGGAAACCAGAAGGTAGGAAGAACAAAGATGGGTTTATTAACAAATGTACAGAAAGAAGAGGAAACGAAATAATGTACAGGATAGGAAGAGGAAGAAGAAGGACACAGGGCAGTCTTATTGCAGTCTTATGCTTAATACTCCAGACAAACGTACACACTCACACGGGGATTGTAGATGGTAGGGTGGAAGGTCCGGCGATGGGTTCCAGGCTCCAGTCGGCTCCGGTCCAGCGGTGAAACCCGGCAGGCAGCTCCGCGTATATTGGAACGCGACCGGACACTTTATATAATGGGGTGAAGCTGTTATCCTGTGGCATACGTAATTCGTGCACACTTGTGCCAAACGCTCTCTCTCTCAAGTCCTGCTTTGATAAGGTGCGCTCTCCTAATTAGTTCTGTGATCAATGCCGTGTGCACGCAAGTCCCGTGGTGAAGGTGAGCTCTCTCCTGTAGTAGGTCCGAGTCCTCTTAATGCACGCTTCCCAGTCAGACTCCATGATCAGCGCGCGCTCCCGACAAGTCCGTGAAAGGGCTTTGCGTTCGCGCTTTTATAATGCAAGCAAAGATCGCTCCGCGCACCCCAAAACCACGCCTGTCGGCGATCTCACCTCAGCCCTCGTTGGCTGGTGAGGGCTTACCGGCCACGCCTTTGACGGCTGGTTGACATGCCACACCTTCTTCTTGGCATTCCGCCCCCTTTTTCCTAGCCTTACCGCGTGGCGTATGGCGGCAAGGAGCGAGCGCACGTGCAGCAAAGGCGGCGAAAGGCGTAACAATTTGGGAGAGGCCATACGGCAGACTGGAGGCGTGTAATGGCATCACTTGGAGGGAGAGATTGGCAAAAATGGATGGAAGGGCCTACTCCTTATTTAATTGACACAACGCAGATTCAACTATTGGGAACACGGCCTTATCTAAACACATAATAATGAAATAACTGAAGTCCTATGGTGACCTACGTGTTGCTGTGGCCTATCTAGGGGGTGCAACCTTTAACCTTTAATGATGAGAATTTATATACAAGTAATTATTTATAAGTGAGGGTTCTCAAAACCGCAACAATATCATCTACCTGAGCTGGACGAATCTTATCCTTAAGCCAGACCAAAATGTGGATGTGTGGCAATCCATGCTTTTGCCATTCAATGGAGTACATGTAACATCTGCAATCTCCAAAAACAGCACCTTTTGTGATGAGATTCATAAGTGAAATAACCTTCTGGAGAAACACTCTGGCAAAAAGATCATGCATGTTTTGGGCTGTCTGACCAAGCATAAGTTCTGCTGTGATCTCGGGCCATGTAGAATTGCAGGTAAAAGTGATAAACAGATCAGGTCTACCATAGTAGCGAACATAAGTCATGGCATCCTGTGTGTAATCGTTCATGTAGTGAGCACCCCCTGTGAAGGAAGAGGGCAGTATAACCAACTGTCCAACATTGGCAGCATGACCATCATTTGCAACAGCATCTCTAAGGTGAACATAGCTTTCCATTCTTAATCTCTTCTGGTTGTGTCTGATGTAGCACAATCGCTCAGACTCAATCTTGGCATACATGTCAACAATGAATTGGTGGAAGAGCTGACCATATCGCAAAATATGACTGTCCATTTGTCTGACCATAATTCGGTAGGAATAGAAGCCATTGGAAGACACTTTTTTCCATCACGTCTTTGGTGTTCAAAGTGATATCCATCCTCACCTTTCCAGAATATGAGAGGATACTGCAAGGCATCATAGGCCTTATTAGTTTCAGAAATACGAATCAGTTTGTCATCTTGCTGTTGGAGAATGATGTCTCGCCGATTGAATTATTGTCCAGATATGAGGACAGCCACATCCGAAACAGTAGGAGCATTAAAGCACCGTGGATGCTGTCCTGTTGGAGTTCTGTCAGCATGGATGATTACTTTCCAGTTTGGCTGTGTTAGATTATGCAAAGTAGTGCGAAAACTCTTAACATAATTATTATGGGCATGGAGCATCTGCTGAAGGGCCAGCACAATTTCCTCTCTGACAGTTGTAATATTTCTGCAGCGCTGCTGTACCTGATGCTGCTCATCACCCAGGAAATAAATTTGAAGAAACTTTGGGTCTTCATTAGGTAAGGGCAAAAGCGAACCAGCCAAATGGTAAACCTGTCCCTGAACCTTAAAAGTTGGCATCCATCCTTGTTGCTGCTCAATGCTTGTAGAACCAAATGAGGTCATTTGAAAGCAGGAGTTGTACTTTCGTATGTTTGCCAAGAAATGGTGGGAGTCTCTGCTGCTGCCAGCTAAAAGTGACTTTAGTGGTTCAGGTGGTTCTGTGAGGGGTGGGAGAAGCACTTTGCCTCCAGTACAACACATTCCAGGTGATTCAGCCGTCCACTTCTTTGCTCTACAGTGTTTACAGTTGACATACATTCCACCTATGTGAACAATAGAATCACCTTCATAGTTGATGGAGGAGTCATATCGAAAGGCAGCAAGCCTCTTGTTCTGCCACTTGCTTGCTCTCACTGCTGTCTGCCTGGTGCGGTGTGCATCAAGTCGTGCTCTTGTCTGGACCAGAGTTTCTGCTGCCCTGGCTGCTGAATGTCTGGCTAAATCAGCCGCTTTTCTAGAAGTTGTCTGGGCCTGAGTTTCTGCAACCCTGAGTGCTGTCTGCCTGGTCTGCTGTGCAGAAATTCGCGCTTGTGTTTGAGCAGGAGTTTGAGCTGATCTCAGTTGTGCCTGTCTGGTTCGCTGGGCTGCAAGTCGAGCTTCTCTCTCTGTTGAGGACTCTCTTTGTCTCTTTTGTTGTACTTGTATTGCATGTGCATCTGCACTTGCAGAACGTTGCCTCTTAGGTCCCATTTACGAAGTTACTGAGAAGTGATTGTCTGTAAGAAAGGAGAAAAACACAAATGTATTGAAACGTTAGTGTTGAGTAGTATCCGACACCACTGAGTGAAGAACAATATCCGTATGGACTGAAAAACGTATGTTACTGTTGAGTAGTATATGACACCACTGAGAGAAAAACAATATGCGTATTGACTGAAACACATACACCAAAATCAATATAACTATAATCTTACCTTTTGTACTGAAAATACCAGTATTTGTAAACATTATTGCAAATGGCTGTGAACAATCGCCCACTGAAACATCCCATGAGAGAGTATCCTAGGATGAAATAGCTTTGATTTGGAGGCAGTGCAGAAATGTCAGATTTGGTCCCCGGTGGGTGGGGGTGGGAGTGGTCGGGTTTTTTTGGTTCATCAGTGATTCTGTGGTGCATCGGGACCCTCATGCCAAAGTTGGTGAAGATCCGTTGAGAAATGGCAAATTTGGTCCCCCGGGGGGGGGGGGGAGGGGGAGGCGGTGGAATTTTTTGGTTCATCAGTGATTCTGTGGTGCATAGGGACCCTCGTACCAAATTTGGTGAAGATCCGTTGAGAAATGGCGACGCTGATTCAGAACAAACAAACAAACAAACAGACAACCTTTCACGCTTATAATATAGATGAAGCTCTTCAAAACAATGAATATTCCACGGGTTCAAAAACCAGAGCTGGTCTCATTCCAACAGAAGAAACAGCACAGTTCTATTTTATGAAAGAAAAGGTATTGATACTTAATGATGAATTGGTGTTCTTAAGCTCTGCTCAACCAAATATTAAATTAACTCCAAGATTATTGTTTCTTCTAACAAAAGATGGAAAACAAACAACAGGTATGAGGGGTGATTCAACATATTTCAATGAACCATTGGATATAAAAAATGAAGATGACAGAGTATATATTGATTTACAGGATTCACTTGATTGTAGAGTTTTTGTTGCTGGTAAAAGAAGGAAGAATGAGAAGGAGAAACATATTATTGATGCTTTAAGC
This sequence comes from Myxine glutinosa, assembly GCF_964187855.1. Taxonomy (NCBI): domain Eukaryota; kingdom Metazoa; phylum Chordata; class Myxini; order Myxiniformes; family Myxinidae; genus Myxine; species Myxine glutinosa. The sequence continues at coordinate 385,365,599 of NC_136261.1, forward strand.
AAGCTTGGTTTAGCCTCGGGTTCGGGTGTTAGCTTTCTTCCAAATGACCCATCACAATTAGTTAATAGGCTATTATTGTTGTTAGGTAGTAAGAAGGCTGGAAACAACAATTGTTTTAATGAAGCCTCAGCCATTTTAGACCAGTTGATGAATATGAAAATAATTAATAAATGTCAATACAAAGATATTTTATTACATATTAAATAAGATGAGAAGCACAATTCTTAGTTTTAATTTCACAACAAGTGATTACACAGCTTCATTCCCTTACCCACTACAACTTGACCCCACAAAAGAATATGAGGCATCTTTATTGTCAATGGAAACTTATAATACTGTTGCGGTTCTCTCGCCGGCCTTCTTCCCTTATCAAGGGGGGATTAATCCCCTTGTCTTTACTGGCCTGGCGCGAACCGAGACTTATTACGTCCTTTCCGGGCGGGCGCAAAATAGGGTTTCGGGACCAAATTTTCGCTCGTACCTAAGTACTAGCGCCGCCACGGAAACAAGGAAACAAGCCTCGCACAAACCACGTGTGGTTGGAATACGCCGAGCTGTTTGCGTGCACGTGATCTGCGCAGTCTTAGATAGTGGAACCCGATTGGAGCGGTTCTATTCGTGCCACGCTTAGTCAATTGGAGAAATCATGGGAACGATCGAATTCAGAAGAAAGGAAGAACAGATAGGTTTAATGTTTATCACACGTATATACAGTTCAGGACGAAGAGACACAGAGAAATCCTTATACAGTCTTAATTATCCCAAAGACAACGGGCTCGTCTCACACACTCACACGGGGTATTGCAGATGGGCAGGTGTTCCCCAGTGCGTCCAAGGATGGTTCTCGTCCAGCTCTCCACGGTCCCGGCACGTCCGCGAAGATGGAGCTCGGCGAAGGCAGGGCCACGTAGCGCGTCTCTCGAGCAAAGGCGATATATCGGGCGAACGGCAGGGAAGGCTTTTACGGCAAAGGCGGGACGGCGTTTACGGCAAAGGGGCGGTTACTCGACCTCGTTCACTCGCGCAGCTGAAATGCGCTATATTGATATGAACGCGCCTGGCTGCGCCCGCGTATATCTGGCGACCAACTCTTCTTCCTTAATTCACTGGGTGTTGGTTAGCGCGCGCGTTCTCGTGCAATGAACAAGTTCTCTTAGCCCTCTTCTGCAAGTCCTTTTATCGTAAGCTCCCCGATGCAAGTCCTCCGCTTCAGTCCTCTCGAGGGCTTTTCGCAGCGGGTTATATAGGCCCGCCCCACGAACCTTCTGGAACTCACTCATCACGCCCTCTGACGCAACGCCGACGCCACCACCCTCGAGCTCTGATTGGCAGCTCATGCTTACCATCATTGTTTCTGCCGCTGCTCCACCCCCGACACCGCCCCCACCTTCCGAGGCCTACCTCGTGTTAACTCGCGCCCAACACAACCAGGGCTTTAGCCACAATGGATCGAGCCTATGGACATAGAATGATTTGCAGAAGTGGGGCCTATTCTCCTGTCTTTACACAATGCAGAACTAACAGAGGAAATGGCCTATTCTCACACATACTAAGAAATAACTATACTACAAATGGGCCTACATGTTGCTCGTGTGACTAACTACGGGGGGCAAACCGTTAACATTTATTGGAATCACTGTACAAATCTCAAAACGGTAGCAATACCTTGTTTAATATCACAGAGAAAAACAACAAGTTTAGTTATAATTCAGGAAGTGGATATAAAACTATAATAGTTTCATCCGGAGCTTACGAGATTTCTCAAATATCTTCTGAAATTGCCCGTCTTATGAAAGACCAAGGTGAGGAATCAAAAAATATTGTCATAGATATTCAAAAACATACTTCAAAATCAACTATTAGACTCAAAAATAATTATAAAGTTGATTTCACAATTGAAAATTCATTCAGAGAGCTATGAGGTTTTTCTTCAAAAAAAATTGAGACGAACGGGACGTTTTACAGTGATAATGTTATTCAAATACCCTTCGGCATTAATTCATTGTGATTTGATTGATGGTGCTTATAACGATGGAATAAGAACAAATACAACATTTTCATTCAACGCATACTCAACTCCGATTGGTTATAAATTCAATATGGAACGAAAAAATCTTGTCTATTTACCTGTGTCAGGAAAAACCATATACAGAGTAAATTTTGGGACAACTGATCAAGATAATCATATGATTTCCTTTGATGAAGAAATTATATCCATCAGAATTCACCGATGTGAGTAGATATAAAAGGAGAGATCCAGACCAGTCCCAGGCCAGACCACATTCCCCACATCCCCTTTGCCCCAAAACCGAAACTACCTTAACCCAAAAGCAGGAAGTGACTCACCACAAACCGGAAGTGACCAATTAATTAATTATTTTTCCAATTTTCACGATTTTCACGATTTTCCTGATTTTCTTGATTTCCGATTTTCACTAAAATAATTGTAAAAACCAAAAAATTGAATTTTGTATTGAACAGGATGAGAATTATAATACAAATGAATAATTTAAATGAAAAAAATAGATATTATTAACATTAATAATGAAATAATAAATTCAACATGGAATTTGATACACTTCATGGAAAATTAAATAAGATAAAAGATTTAATTTTAAATTATAATGAAACATCAGTTGATATTAAAACAAATATTGTAAATATTGAACAAACATTACAGAATATTAATCAGAATAAAATGTTCTTCAATGTAAGGACAGGATTATTGATACATGAATATAAATCAATTTTATCTAAACCATTATCACCGATGAATACACATAATCCAATCTTTAAAAAGAAAGTATCTATTATAAATGAGTTTTTAGATATTGCTCGAGAAATAATAAGGTTAAAATTATGGAATATACCTATACCTATTTTATATGAAATTAAACCTATCACTAATATTACTTGTACATTTTGTAAAAATCAAAACTTATCTGATTTTGAAATAACTAACACAAATATTAAAACATGTTTGCGGTGTAATAACCAACAATTAATTTTTACACTAATATGACTTATAATGATTATAAGAGAGTAAATATAAAAGGAAAATATATTTACAATAGAGTTTCTCATTTTCAAAAATGTATTACTCAATATCAAGGTAAACAATATTGTAAAATACCAGAAAAGGTTTATAACGATCTGAATGAAAAGTTTAAAGCGTATAGACTTTTGTTAGATGATTAACAGGATAGTGTGAAGAAATATTCAAACATTACAAAACTTCATATTACTATATTTCTAAAAGAATTAATCTAATATATGTAACATTAACCAAGAAGAAATTGGATGATATTTCTCATTTAGAACAAGCGTTAATTAACGATTTTAAAAACATTATTAAACCGATACTATGAAAAACATGGTAAAGATAAGGTTGAAGCACTAGATAGAAATTTTTTTCTCAATATGCAATATTTATTATTTCAGTTATTACATAAACATAATCATAAATGTAATCTTGAAGATTTTACTGGTTTAAAAACAATTGAGTGGAAACAATTTCATGATAAGATTTGTCATTACTTATTTAACACATTGGGGTGGACATTTACACCAACATTTTAATTTTATTCATTCCACGTTGTGAAAAAAAAAATAGATTTTTAGTTTAAATAACTTTGTCTTATATAAAATGAACAATATGAGGACATATAAAAAGAGGGTCACAACATATTGTAATGTTTGTGATCATGATTATAAAAATAATTATAAACAACACCTTCAATCCAGCAAACACAAAGCCAAACTTTCACAGATGATGGCTCCACTTGAACCAGAAAAACCAAAAACATGGTTTTGCGATGTTTGTAAACGTGATTATAAAAGTGAATGTAAAAGACATCTTAAATCCCTAAAACACACACGCAAATCTTTACACATGATTGCCCCGCCTGAACCAGAAAGAATATATTTTAAGGTTTGTGGTGGTAAGCCCATCTTGAAGAGAAGCTTTCCCACCCATCTTAAATCACAAAAACACATAAAGTTGTTGGGGTACACTATCAAGGACACTGATAATGCATTTAGGAACCATATTAGAATAAGGATTTTTAATTTAACACCCCCAGAACCAAAATCAATAGCTGAGGCAGTTGAAACAGTCAAACCTGCCTTTGAAAGCTATATGAAGAATACATTGGCTGAGATTAACCCCCTTAAATTTAATATGGGAGTAAAAATGGAATTGACAAAATCGGTTCCTGAAAAAGAGGATCTTTTGAAAAAACTCTGTATGAGAACAAAACCTTACGTTGTCACATCACTCCAGGAGTTCTTATTAACGGACTTTTATGATAAACTTATGGAAACAGGACAAGAAGAACAGATAGAGAAGTCGCAAACTTATGGATTAATTATTACTAGAATACTTTTCATCGATATACTTGTTCTAAAATCAAACCCTCTTAAAGCTTCTTCTTACATTGATTTACCAAGAGAGATAAAAAATAAAAATGCGGTTATTAATATTCAAAACAAACATAAAAAATGTTTTATATGGGGTGTTATTGCACACCTACATCCCGCTGACCATCATGTCCAAAGGGTATCGCATTATGAGAAATATGAAAATGAGTTAAATGTTACTGCTTTACCATTTCCAATGTCATTATCTAATATCCATAAATTTGAGAAAATGAATAATCTATCTATTAATGTTTATGGACTAACGGATAAAAACAACGTTCAGAATTTGTACATTTCTGATAACTATAAAAATGATGAAACTCATATTAACCTTTTATATTATATTTCAGGAGAAAATTCACCTTACGCTTACATCAAAAAAATTTCAAGATTGATTTCTTCACAAGCAAGTAAACATCATGGTAAAATATACCCCTGTTTGCAATGTCACACCCTCACCCACAGGAGTCAAGAAGCGTTAAACAAACACTTAGAATTCTGTGGGAAGCATAAATCCACCGGAATTAATATGCTGGTAGAAGGTTTATCCATTAAATTCAAAGATTTCGATAAAACTATAAAACATCCGTTCGTGATATATGCCGACTTTGAATGTATCCTTGAAAACAGAGTTACCTCTTCTTTAAAATCCAAAACAAAATCATCATCCACGAATAAATATCAAAAATATACTCATTGTGGTTTCTGTTATTATATCAAATCATCCGTTGGTGATGAATGCAACAAACTAGAAATTTATAGGGGGAAAGACGCGGCTGGTGAGTTTGTAAGACGATTAGAAAAGGACTGTCTTCGCCTAAGAAAGATAGTGAGACAAACTAATAAACCGATGAACCCCCTAACAAAAGAAGAAACAGAATTTAAGCAACCAAATAGCATTTGTCATATTTGTGGAGAGGAAATTACTGGAGAGAAAAGTGATGGAGGCTTAAAGGTTAGAGATCATTGTCATCTCACTGGGAAATATAGGGGCTCATAATGAATGTAATCTTAATTATAAATCCCCCACCTTCATTCCGGTCTTTCTTCACAACAACGCTCATTATGACACACATCTATTTATTAAAGAACTGGCAAAGACATCTAGGAGTATTTCAGCAATTCCTACCACAGATCAGGACTACATCTCTTTCACAAAAACAATCTGTACAAAAATAGGATATAACTATAAAACTGATAAAGATATATATGATACGACTCACATCAGGTTTCTTGATTCATTTAAATTTTTAGCAAGTTCATTATCTACCTTGGTATCAAATATTAAAAACTTTCCATGTCTTTCAGAGTGTATATCAGATAAAAAAAGAACTTGACCTCTTCTCACAAAAAGGATTATATCCATATGATTACATGGATTCATTTGAGAGATTTAAAGAAACACAACTTCCCCCAAAAGATTGTTTATATAACAAGTTAAATAAATGTGATATAACTGATGAGGAATATACTCGAGCACAAAATATTTGGAAAACGTTTAACATAAATAACCTTGGAGAGTATCATTATTTGTATCTTAAAACCAACGTTTTACTACTAGCCGACATCTTTGAATCCTTTAGAATGGTATGCCTTAATAAACAATCATATGGGGTAGATCCTGTCCATGACAACACCGCTCCTGATTGGCTTGGAGTGCTATGCTAAAAAAGACAAAATGGAAGTTGGATTTAATCAGCGATGGTGATATGCTTTTGATGATAGAAGAGACTAAAAGAGGAGGAATATCACAAGTATGTTCTAAGAGATATGCTAAGGCAAACAATAAGTATTTTCCTAATTATGATGATATGAAAGATAGTTCTTACCTGATGTATTATGATGCTAATAATTTGTATGGATGGGCTATGTCTCAAGCCCTACCTTATGGAGGATTTGAATGGGTTGATGAGAAATATTATGAAGGGGTTTTACATAACGTTATTGTCTCCTCACAAAAAAAATTGGATGATTTGGAGGTTGGATATTATTTAGAGGTAGATTTGGAATATCCCCCAGAGTTCTATAATAAACAAAGATTTACCATATGTCCCGACTAAAGAAGCATCACGAAAAGAATGGTTAAGTGATTATCAACGTTCATTTAATATAAAAGGTAAACCAACAGAAAAACTACTTACTACATTTTACGATAAAGAAAATTATGTTTTACACCAAAGGAACTTGAACCAATATGTAGCAGCAGGACTGATAGTAAAGAAGGTTCATAGAGTTATAGGGTTTAACCAAAGTCATTGGATGAAACTGTATATTGATTTTAACACTCAAAGGAGAACCGAAGCAAAAACTGATGCTGAGAAAGATTTTTATAAATTGATGAATAATGCTGTATTTGGAAAGACGATGGAAAATCTTAGGAATAGACAAAACATAAAACTTGTTACATCTTGGAAACAAGTGGCAAAATTAATTAATAAACCTAGTTTTCAAAGAGAAGTGGTGTTTTCAGAGAACTTTGCTGCTATTCATTTGCAAGTGGAAAAAATTGTAATGAATAAACCTATTTATATAGGAACGACAGTTCTTGATTTATCAAAATTACTAATGTATGATTACCTTTACAATAATTTGAAACCAGACTATCACTATGAAGATAATGTTTCTCTACTTTATATGGATATGGATAGTTTCATTTTAGAAATTAAGACAGAAGGTGTTTATTCAGATATATTTGAGGATAGTGACTTGCATGATACGAGCAATTATAAACCAACCGATAAGTTGTTTTACTCAAGTAATAAAAAGGTTATTGGAAAGTTTAAGGATGAATTAGGAGGAAAGGTAATGACTGAATATGTTGGATTGGGAGCCAAGCGTTATGCTTATAAATATATTGATAATGATGTTGAGATATGTGATAAGAAGTTGAAAGGAATAAAGAAGGGTGTTATCAAAGAAGAAATAGAGTTTAAACATTATTATTTGTTAGGAAGATTTAAAGATAATTTAAAGATGGCGGAGAAAGATTGGTATAGAACAATGAATACGATAAGAAGTTATGAACACCAATTATATCCGGAGGAGGTGAACAAGAAGGCACTGGAAGCTTATGATGATAAAAGATTTATTTTCGGCGATGGAATCAATTCTCTCCCTCATGGTCACAAAGACATACGCAATTGTAATAAAAATATATTAATCTCATAAATAAAATGAATTATTGCATCAAATGTAAAAAGAAAACCAAAACTAAAAATATATTGTGTGGTATAAATATAAAAGCGAGTAGAGTTTGTGAAAAGGGAGAATGTGTAATATGCGGCGCTAAAAAGTGTCGATTCATCTCATCCAAAAGCGGGGGTGATATACAAAAATATTTTTCAGGGACTAAATTTACAACAACAGGGATTCCAGGGGAACTACATCTACTGGGGTATTCCTTCTGTGGGCCTGGAACAAACTGAGATAAAAGATTAGATGAGGATAGCATTCCTAAACCTTGATCTAAACCTAAAAACAGGGTTGATTAGGTGTGCCTAAAGCATGATATTGCTTATGGTAATAGCGATACATTGGAGGGAAAACACAAAGCCAACAGAGAAATGTTGCATAATTTGTCTTTGATACAAAATCCTACGCTGAGAGAGAAAGTTGATAGGTTTATTGTGAAGAAGATGATAGGTGCTAAATTGAGGTTTGGGCTTGGGCATCAAAAAAACTTCTAAACTCAAAGAGTGATGTTAAACATGAGGAACGAGCTATTTTAGCGAATGAGTTACACAAACCTATAATTACAAAGTTTAAACGAAGGAAGGTTTATTCTAAAGCCGTTGATTACATCTGGTCTGCCGATCTAATTGAACTAAACAATGATAAAGGGTACAAGTATGCTTTAACCGTTATTGATTTAAGAAGTAGATTTGCCTGGGTTGTTCCTTTGAAAAACAAGAGTGGTAATACCCTAATGTTAGCCTTCCAACAGATATTTAATAAAAGTAAAAGGAAACCAAAGAAGTTATGGACCGACGAAGGAACGGAGTTTTATAACAGCATATTTATGACATTTTATTGACAATATGACATTTATTTTTGAGGAGACCTAAATGGACATGTGGGAAGGAGTATGGACGGGTTTGAGGGAGTTCATGGGGGTTACGGATATGGTGTGAGAATGAGAAATGGAGAATGTGAAAGGATTTTGGAGTTTGCTGATGGAGCTGATTTGTTGATTTGTAATACTCATTTCCAGAAAGAGGATAATAAGCTTGTTACATACACGTCAGGTGGGTCGACGACAACCGATGACTACCTGCTGGTGCGTAGGCGAGATAGGGGGCACCTCCGGGACACAAAGGTGATCCCGGGGGAGGAGGCTGTTTCACAGCACCACTTGGTTGTCTGCGACATAAGGGTGAAAGGTGCGAAGAGAGCTCGGCGGGTGAAGGACCAACCGAGAATGAAGGTGTGGAGGTTGAAAGAGGTGACAGTGAGGGAGGCATTAAATGAGAGGCTGAGTATGGTAGAGGATGATGTGGTTGAGCTTGAAAGTGGTTGGATGTCAATGAAAGATAGTCTGTTGGGAGCCGTTGGTGAGGTATGTGGATGGACAAAAGGACCACCGAGGCACTCGGAAACATGGTGGTGGGATGATGAAGTTGGAAAGAAGATTGACAAGAAGAGGAAGAAGTTCAAGGAGTGGCAGAAGGCGAAGGGTAATGGGGCAGAAAAGGCAGAGCATGAAAGTTATAAGGCAGCGAAGAAGGCTGCAAAGAAAGAGGTAGCAAAGGCACAGGAGGCATGCAGGAAAATGTTCGGAGAACGCTTGGATTCGGAAGAGGGTCAGAGAGCGGTATTCAGGATTGCAAAGCAGATAGCGAAAGAGAGGTGTGATGTGATGGGGGTGAGTTGCTTGAAGGATGAAGTGGGACAAATCGTTGTGGAACCAGATGGAATTAAAGGAAGACGGAAGAGATATATGGAAATACTGTTGAAGGCAGAGAATGAATGGGATGGCAACATCGAGAGTAACCCAGTTTTAGGACCGGCAGAGAAGATAACTGAGAAGGAAGTTGAGGAAGCGATAAAAGCAATGAAGAGCAGAAAAGTGGGAGGGCCGACGGGAGTTGTGGGAGATATGTTGAAGGCAGCGGGAAATTGGGGTGTGAAGAGAATGACAGAGATCTGCAATCTGGTGGTGAAAGAAGGCCGCATTCCAGTGGATTGGGAACTGAGTACCCTCGTCCCTCTAAACAAGGGGAAAGGGAACCCTCTGGGCTGTGGCTCGTATCGAGCGATAAAGTTATTGGAGCATGGAATGAAGTTATTGGAAAGGGTGTTGGAGAGGAGGATAAGGAAGAAAGTGAAGATTGACGAAATGCAGTTTGGATTTATGCCAGGAAGAGGAACGACAGACGTGCTTTTTATTGTGATGCAGTTGCAGGAGAAGTATATGGAGAAGAGGAAGAAGTTGTTTCTTGGGTTTGTTGATCTGGAGAAAGCATTCGATAGGGTTCCACGTGAAGTAGTGACATGGGCATTGAGGAAGTTAGGAGTGGAGGAATGGTTGATCAGAGTAGTGATGGCAATGTACAAAAGAGCGTGCACAGCTGTAAGGACGAAGGACGGGAACAGTGGTGAGTTTGACGTGAAGGTGGGAGTGCATCAGGGGTCGGTACTAAGTACACTACTATTTGTAGCTGTGATGGAGGTGCTGGCTCAGAACGTAAAGGAGGGTTTACCGTGGGAGTTGATGTATGCAGATGATCTGGTGTTGATTGCAGAAAGTATGGATGGACTGAAGGAGAAGATGAACAAGTGGAAGGAATGTATGGAGACAAAAGGTCTGAAGGTGAATATTGGAAATACGAAGGTGATGGCAAGTGGTAAAGCATGTGGTGAGGTGGAAAGAACTGGGAAGTGTGCTGTGTGCAGGAAGGGTGTCGGAGTGAATTCCATTCAATGTAAAATGTGCGCTGAGTGGGTTCATCAAAAATGTAGTGGTTTGAGAGGGTCATTAACCACTAACCAGTGTGGCAGCTACATTCAAGTGTAAGGTGTGCACAGAGGGAGCTGCAGATGGAAGAAATGTTGAGTTGGATCTTGGAGATGGCCTGAAGCTGGAAGGTGTGAAAACCTTTTGTTACCTAGGAGACATGCTGAATGGAGAAGGTGGATCAGACTCGGCAACGGTTGCTCGAGTGAGATGTGCATGGAAGAAGTTTCGGGAACTGGGTGGCGTGCTGACGAGGAGGGGAGTGTCGTTGAAGCTCAAGGGAAAGGTGTATGCTGCATGTGTGAGAAGTGTTATGATTTATGGGAGTGAGACATGGGTAATGAACGTAGAGCAGCAACGAAGTCTGGAAAGGGCGGAACTGCGAATGGTTCGGTGGATGTGTGGAGTATCGTTGAGAGAGAGGAAGACAAATGATGAGTTGCGAAAGATGATGGGAATAGAGCCTGTGATGGATGCTGTGAAGAGAAACAGGTTGAGATGGTTTGGTCATGTGTTGAGGAAGGATGAAAGTGACTGGTTGAGAAGAGTGATGGAAATGAATGTCGAAGGAAGTAGAGGACGGGGAAGACCGAGAAAGACTTGGCTAAAGATGGTCGAAGAATAAATGCGGGCAAGGGGGGGTAACAAGGGGAGATGCAGAAAATAGGGCAAAATGGAGAAGATTGTCATGGGGACCGCAAGGCTAACCCCCGCTCTTGCAGGGAAAATGGCCTTAAAATGCCTGTTGTTGTTGTTGTTGTTGTATATTAATGACATTTCTTAAAGAGAACGGTATTAAATTGTACAGTATATTCAATGAAGGAAAGGCAGTTGTTATTGAGCGTTTTAATCGTACTTTGAAAGATAAGTTATACAAATTGGGTCTCACGCAAGTTGGGTCTCAAAAATGGTTATCTATAATTCAGGATATTGTTGATAATTATAACAATGCGGTACATTTGTCTAACGTTGTAACCCCCACACCTTAATCATCCACTTTCTAAACTCCCTTCTTGCCCCTCCCCTCCAAATCTCCCCACTTGCCCCTCCCCTCCTAAACTCCCCCCTTGCCCCTCCCCTCCTAAACTCCCCCATTGCCCCTCCCATTCAAAACTCTCCCCCAACCCCTCCCCTTCAAATCTCCCCCCCAACCATCCCTCCCAAATTCTCCCTCCTCCCACCTCCTTCTCAAAGATGCCTCCTCACCACTTCGTCTCCCTTCTATCTCATACCTCCACCTCCCCCAACCTTCTACTTTCCTCTGCCCCCCCCCCCACCCCTCAAACAACCCCTCACTGTGCCTCATCCCATCACCATCAAACATTTCATCCTCCTCATCCTTCCCTTTCTTGTAATTCTTCTGTAATCTCTGACACACTATCAACTGCTCTTCCTACCTCCCCCTCTCACCCTTCATCTGACCCTACCCCTCCCCCCCCCTCAGTCCTGCACCCGATGCTCCTCCTCTCTCCTCATTAACGGTATGGACCTCAAACATCTGGGGCCTTCGCTCAAACCTGATTGATCTCTCCATTCAGGTTGCTTCTGACAATCCAGACTTGATCTGCTTAACAGAAACTTTCCTCCTTCAAGATGTCTCTGATTCCTTAATATCTCTTCCTGGTTACTTCCTCCTCCGGTATGATAGACCTGAGCCTCGTCCTAGTGGTGGGGTTGCTATGCTTATCAAAAACTCTCTTCCTCACTCTCCTTGCACTGCCCTCTCTCCACCCCACCCCCAGGAGTACCTCTGGCTATGGCTTCCTCTCCGCTCCCACCTTTTGTTCATATGTGTTCTGTACCGTCCTTCAAACAGTGATGACTCCATTTACATTTTGCTGTCGGACAACATGGAGCAACTTCTATCAACTCATCCAAACTCTCTCTTCCTCATATGTGGTGACTTCAACTGTCATCATGCCAGCTGGCTGGGTGTGGGTTCAACTCTCACCAGCCATGGCACCTCAGCAAAGGACTTCTGCGACTCATTGGGACTGACACAATCTGTCAATTTCCCGACCAGGATCTCAGTCAATGGAGTATCCTCTCTTCTGGACTTGGTTATGACTAACTTCCCTGCAAATGTCTGCTGCTCTTCTTCTGCTCCAATCGGATCTTCTGATCATGTGCTTGTTAAAGTGTGCATCTCTCTGGCCATTCTCAGAGAGCCTCCTCAGCGCCGACGAGTCTGGCATTTCACTCAGGCCGACTGGCACAGTCTGCATGGAGCCATCAATCATCTGGACTGGTCTCCCATCTCTACTGCCTCTGACATCAATTCTTCCTGGGAATTCTTCCAAAGCAAACTGCTCTCTCTCGTGTACAGATTCATTCCATCTCGTCTTCAGTTGTCCTACCCTTCCTCTCGTCCATGGTGCACTGAATCTTGTGGTGAGGCAGTTGCCCTGAAACAACTTGCCTTTGCCTCTTGGAAGGCAAATCCAACTGAAGGCAATCTCAGTTCCTTCCACCAAGCTCGAAACAAGTGTGTGTCTACCCTGAGGAGTGCCAGGAAGCACTATCTCTCCACACTCAAGATTGAACTCTCAAACCTGTCTCCTTCCTCCAAATCCTGGTGGCGTCTGGTGAAATGCATTTCTGGTGTTTGTTCCCCCTCCATCCCCTCCCTTACCTCAAATGGCTACACAGTTGACACCGCATGTGACAAAGCCGAATGCCTCAACTCTGTGTTTGCCTCAAAATCTTGTGTCCCAAACCCATCTCTCTCTGTTCCTACCTTTCTCAGTCGAACCCAACTGCTCCTGGACTCTGTGTCCTTCTCTCCTGACAAGGTGGAGAAGTTTTTATCAAACCTCGACTCTGATTCTGCAACTGGACCAGACGGCATCAGCCCACGGGTCCTAAAATCCTGCTCTGTCGCTCTATCTCACCCTCTCTCTGTTCTTTTCACCCTCTCTTTTGCTCAAGGTCATCTGCCAGCATCTTGGAAATCAGCAAACATTACCGCTTTACACAAAAAGGTGCAAAAAAGATCCTTGCAACTACAGACCAATCAGCCTGCTTCCAATTATCAGCAGTCATGGAATCCATCATTGCTTCGGATATCAAATCCTTCATCTTCTCCAATGGCTTGATCTCTGATCATCAATTTGTATTTAGACCAGGTCATTCTACTCTGGACATGTTGCTTCTGCTGTCTTAACAATGGATGGAGGTCCTCAATGCCAAACAGGAAATCAGAGCTGTCTCACTTGACATATCACGTGCCTTCGATACGGTCTGGCACCCAGCTCTGCTCACCAAACTCTCCTCCTATGGTATCCATGGAAATCTACACTCATGGCTTGCAGACTTCCTCTCTGGTCGTAGGCAATGTGTGGCCATGAATGGATTTCTCTCATCTCCCCTCCCTGTTCTGGCTGGAGTTCCCCAAGGTAGTGTTCTGGGCCCTGTGCTATTTCTGGTCTTCATCAATGATCTCTCCGACTCTCTGAAAAATCCTCTCTATCTCTTTGCTGATGACTCCACTATCTGCCGCTCCATTCCTCATCCCTCAGATCGGTAGTCTGCAGCCTCCTCACTCTCTGCAGACCTGAACAAAATCACAGACTGGTCAATCAAGTGGAACATGTCTTTCAATCCTGACAAATCTCACACTCTCACTATGTCTCTCCGAAAAGACCGACTGGAAAACCCTCCCATCCACTTTCTCAACAATCCTCTCCAAGAAGTTCTGTCGCTCAAGCTTTTGGGTCTCACTATCTGCCATGATCTTTTTGGGGAAAAGTACATTTCCAAGCTGGCCTCCAAAGCCAGTCGCCGACTGGTAATCTTCCGTCATGCGAAGTCCTTCCTTGGCACACCTGAGCTCCTCACCACATACAAGGCTTTCATCCGCAGCTCAATAGCATACTGTTCCCCCCTCTGGGCCGGTGCTCCTGCCTCACACCTAGCTCGGTTTCACGCTGTTGAGGCCAAAGCTTTCAGAATCATTGGAATCTCCTGCAATGAAGCTAACTCCAAGGGCCTTTCACACACTCACCACAGGCATGTTGGTGGTCTTTCTGTCTTCTACCGACTCCTCTCCATCCTTGCTCCCCCAGCTCTCTCTATGCTCTGTCCCCCAAATATTCCTACAGGTCGCACAAGATCTGCCAGCAACCCTGTTATGGTTAAACTGCCAAAATCTAGGCTCTCTGCTCACCTTCACTCTTTCATTCCCCTTTTCTCCCACCTCTGGAACAAACTCCCCCACTCCCTTCAATCCCACTCCTCCCTCCAGGTCTTTAAAACAGCTGTTCACCACCATCTCTTATCTTCCACCATCCAAAACCTTGATCTTTTCTACCCCCGCTCATTTTCACCCCAGATACACTTTTTTGATATTCCAACTTCTTTTCTGGAAGTCCTTGCAGTGTCCATATGTTTTATACCTCTCCCATCTCCCCCCAAACCCTCTCCCTCCCACAGTTCTCTCGATGTCCTTGCTCTCAAAGGTTGTGTTTGTGTCCTCCCCCCTCTCTCCCCATTTTGTCTACCGCTCCCCTTATTTTGTGGGTCGGTTTGACTTTTTGTGTGATTAATGCTCGCTCTTCCACGAGCCTCGATCTTGGATACAAAAAAAAACAAAAATGTAATGGGGATACGTCCTTGAGATCTGTGAACCCCAAACACAGAATCCCTTAACTTTTCAGTTGGTGCTTAACTTTTGTGTGTGTGCAATGGGGATACGTTCTTGAGAGCTGTGAACCCCAAACACAGAATCCTTAAACTGAATAATCATTCAAGGCTTAACTTCTGCACACAATTTTGTTTGTTGGTGTGTGTGTGTGTCATAATAATATACGAACCCAAACCCTAACCCAACCCCAAATCCAACCCCAACCCTAACACACATTCAAAATCGCAACCCTAACCCAACATTATTTTTATTTTTATTTTTATTTTTTTAATACGTATTTAAAAAATTTTTTTTCCTCTTCTTCCAATTCCTTCTTCCGAGGCTTTCAAGTTTGAAGAAGTAGAAATGGGAAGAAATAATTTTCCAGCATTTTCTTCCTCGAACTTTCTTGATATTGCTGAAATATATGTAAAATATATATGTTATACTTATCTAATATTGAATTAAATAACATGTATAATTTAATTTATTTTCAATCAACTGAACTTACCTTAAAGCAGGCATCATTAAACAAAGAACATTGTTCATTGCTTTGGAATCCAAAGAGTCTCCAAGATGGGCCCCGCAAGTGGAGTCTCCAAAATGAAACCAGTTTTCAGTCTCCAAGGTAAAACTCTTTTCCTGATTTTATTAAATTTAGTGAGTCTCCAAGGTAGGCTCCACAGTTAGAATCATCTAGGCAGACCTCATCATATGTTTTTCCCAAATTTAGTGAGTCTCCAAGGTATAACTCTTTGGCTGGATCATCATGGTAGAACTCATTCTGTTGGTCAAAAGGTTTTCAAACAACTCAATCATTTCACCCCAAGTTGTGGTAAAAGCGGTATTTTCATATTGCATCTCAGATACAATTTCCTGTGAGAGAAAATAACAATGTATTAATTTATTACAATATTATTATTTGTATATCAAGCTCTGTGAATATTAAAAGAAACTTTGCTAACTCTTACACGAGTCTCAATCTTATACCAAAAAAAAAAAAAAAAAAAAACCAAAAAAAAAACCCACAAGTCAGTAATTAAATAACTAAATATTTAAATAATTAAATAAACAAACTTACCTCCATTGATAAGAGGTTCGAGTCCAGTTCATCAATCTGAAGGTTGAGCTCCACACAGGTAGTAGGACCCCACGGTAGGCCGCAATCATCCCACTCAAGCTGGGGGCTGTAGTCCATTCTCAAGAGAAGCAGGAAGTCTGTTTAAAAAAAAAAGCCTGCGCTGGAACCCTTTATATAAGAATGGTTGGTGCGTGTCATTTCCTGTGGAAATTCCTTGGGCAAGCCTTCACTGGAAATGATGCAATGTTAGCTCAAGATGGTGATTTTGCTTTGAAGGAAATTAAGTTATTACCTAAAAATGGAACACAAATATTTTTGGCTCTCTGTATGAGTATAATGAAAAATGGGGAGAGTTAATAAGTTAAATGCAGGTGTGAATCAATAGCTTAATTTTCCCCATTGACTTCAATGTCATATTTAATGTGTTTTAGTAGTTGGGTCTATTGAGGATTTAGTATTTGTAAATGGGCAAAAAGAGGGTGAAATCTGGGTGAAAAAACAGTGAGTCACCATAAATGGGCAAAAAGAGGGTGAAATCTGGGTGAAAAAACAGTGAGTTATTAAGTTTTTTTTTTTAGCTCTTTCCCCATTGACTCCAATGTTCAATTTGAGGTGAGCCGGAACCCCCCTTTCTCGACTACTTCTGGGTCTCTGGGGTTTTTTGGGTGTTCGGGGTGTCTTGGGTGTTCGGGGTGTCTTGGGTGTTCGGGGTGTCTTGGGTGTTCGGGGTGTCTTGGGTCTTCGGGGTGTCTTGGGTCTTCGGGGTGTCTTGGGTCTTCGGCGTGTCTTGGGTCTTCAGGGTGTCTTGGGTCTTCGGGGTGTCTTGGGTCTTCGGGGTGTCTTGGGTCTTCGGGGTGTCTTGGGTCTTCGGGGTGTCTTGGGTCTTCGGGGTGTCTTGGGTCTTCGGGGTGTCTTGGGTCTTCGGGGTGTCTTGGGTCTTCGGGGTGTCTTGGGTCTTCGGGGTGTCTTGGGTCTTCGGGGTGTCTTGGGTCTTCGGGGTGTCTTGGGTCTTCGGGGTGTCTTGGGTCTTCGGGGTGTCTTGGGTCTTCGGGGTGTCTTGGGTCTTCGGGGTCGTTTGGGTCTTCGGGGTCGTTTGGGTCTTCGGGGTGTCTTGGGTCTTCGGGGTGTCTTGGGTCTTCGGGGTGTCTTGGGTCTTCGGGGTGTCTTGGGTCTTCGGGGTCGTTTGGGTCTTCGGGGTCGTTTGGGTCTTCGGGGTCGTTTGGGTCTTCGGGGTGTCTTGGGTGTTCGGGGTGTCTTGGGTGTTCGGGGTGTCTTGGGTCTTCGGGGTGTCTTGGGTCTTCGGGGTGTCTTGGGTCTTCGGGGTGTCTTGGGTCTTCGGGGTGTCTTGGGTCTTCGGGGTGTCTTGGGTCTTCGGGGTGTCTTGGGTCTTCGGGGTGTCTTGGGTCTTTGGGGTGTCTTGGGTCTTCGGGGTGTCTTGGGTCTTCGGGGTGTCTTGGGTCTTCGGGGTGTCTTGGGTCTTCGGGGTGTCTTGGGTCTTCGGGGTGTCTTGGGTCTTCGGGGTGTCTTGGGTCTTCGGGGTGTCTTGGGTCTTCGGGGTGTCTTGGGTCTTCGGGGTGTCTTGGGTCTTCGGGGTCGTTTGGGTCTTCGGGGTCGTTTGGGTCTTCGGGGTCGTTTGGGTCTTCGGGGTCGTTTGGGTCTTCGGGGTCGTTTGGGTCTTCGGGGTCGTTTGGGTCTTTTGGGTCGTCAGGGTCTTTTGGGTCCTTTGGGTCATCAGGGTCTTTTGGGTCCTTTGGGTCGTCACGGTATTTTGGGTCATCACGGTCTTTTGGGTCCTTTGGGTCTTCAAGGGTATTTTGGATATTCAGGGTATTTAAGTGTCTTTTGGATATTCAGGGTCTTTTGGGTGTTCATTGTATTTTGGGTCTTTGCAGTCTTTAAGGGTATTTTGAGTCTTCAGGGGTGACCAAAATGGGTCTTGGGGAACTTAAAGGGTCATCAAAGGTCTGAGGTGTCTCAGCAGTCTAAAGGGTCAAAATGTATATTCCAACAGTACGTAACTAAGAGTTCATGGACTGTGTTTTGGGTGTTAATTTTTGTTGAAGAAGAAGAAGAAGAAGACGTTTTGGTCACGAATAAAGAAACGTACAAACATCACCATTTACGTTTGCTCTATTATAATATGATATTTTAACCAACAATAATGTTACGTTTGTGGGGTTAGGGATGCAATACCGCTCCGAAGGGGATGATTGGTTAAGGAGGATGAGTCCCTCCCTCCTCGCTCTCTATGGTACTGGCTGTGTGGTGGGCAGTCGCAGAATTCATCACTCTCGGGTTCTGGGTTTTGTCGCGGGGGGTGGGGGGGGGGGGGGGGGATGGTGGGTGCACGTTCTCGAAGTTGTGGAAAACGTTCTTGTGGAAAACAACTGAGAGCAATAGCGGTTCGTGTCAGACGGCATCGTGAGGAAGAATCTGTCTTTTGGCTCCCTCTTGTTCTGGCCTGGGTCGAAGACGGCTGCGCTTCGTGCTGTGTGTGTCTGAGAGATTTATCGGGGCCTTGTGGAGCGCGGAATGACCGGAGGGGGATGTTTTGCTGCCGCTTCGTGGCTCAGGGTGCCGTGTGGCGATTCACACCATCTTGTGCGCGATCGTGCGGAGACTCGGGGGCTGTTTATGTTCGTCCTCGTTGGAGCAGGCTGAGTATCGGCTGACTCACCACATGATTTTCTTTTTTAATTCTTTTCTTTTATCATTCCCTTGTATGTAATTGTGTCTGAGCGGAGGATCCTCAATTTGGGAATCGTACTTTTTCTTCACCGCCCATTTTATTTCCATGCTGAATTTTCATTCGATCCTTTATTTTTGGCATTTCATTCTTGTATTGTGAATTTTCCTTGTCGTGTGTGTTTATTTGTTTGAGGGTTCGAGGAATAAGCCCTGTGGTTCCGTCATACAGGAAAGAAAGACCCTGGTTTTCTTCGCCCGCACCCGCCAAAAATAATTCCGCAAAGTTTCGAACTGCCGCCTCGGAGTTAATTGTTCGGCTATCTGTTCAAGGCTGGTTTTCATCAGCCATGGACTTGACAATACTATAACCTTGTTGTATCCTATTGTCCTTAATTTGTACAATCATCAATTCTGATTGAATTTTAATATGACACCTGTTGTTATATCCCCCGTTGGATTTTGTCCAAAACGGGAGTTTATTGATTGGGTCTTGTCCGTCCATCCGCAACCATATCTCGGAGATGTATGGACCGATTTTGTTCATACATGGCAAAAAGACAACACATGGTGGTGTTCATCTGCACATCATTTTGTTTCGCGTTGCAATCAAAGATGGCCGACTGGTGGCCATTTAAGGTGTAAAAAAACAACTGTTGAACACATCCTCCACCATTTCTCAGACATGCATTTACTGATATTGTTCAAACATGGCAGACAGTTGATGAATGATGGCTTACTTACGCACGTCATTTTCCATCGAGATGGCCGACTGGGAGCCATTTTGTTACTTAAACGTATGCCCAACCATTTCTTGAACATGCATCGTCCGATTTTGATCAAACTGGGCATAAGCACCACATGACGGCATATATGTGTACCTCACTTTATTTTGCTATCTGATCAAAGATGGCGGACTGGTAGACTGGTGACCATTTTAGTTGTAAAAACCCAATATTGACCACATCCTCAACCATTTCACGGACATGCATTTACCAATCTTGTTCAAACTTGGCACACAGAAAATGAATGATGGGTTACATATGCGCATCTTTTTTTTTCCCCCAGATTTGATCAAAGATGGCCGATTGGGATGTACTTTCACGTCGTGTACAAAGAAAAGATCTGGGGGAAATTGAGTGGATGACTGTTTGGTTTTAGCTCGTCATTTCAATTGAGTTTTGACGCAATGAGGGATACACTCGCTGCTCACGTACATGAAACAATCTATGTAGATTAAAACGTGGGCCACACATGTGGCACATGAGGTGCTGCACACATGAAACAATTACCCCCTAGGAAAAACAAGGAAAAAGCCTCTCTAACCTTCACCAACGCATTTTATGACACTATAACCTACAACACGAGGGGAAGGAGCTATTTTAATCTTGCACTACGGAAATAACCACACGAAGGTACCTGTATGGTGGTTGCCATTGCCTGTGAGCGGTTTCCTAAAACCGCAACAGTATGACTCTCTTGGGGAAAACCTGAACTTTTGCACAGAACTGTATATTTACATGAATAGTATTTTTTTTCTTTTTTGCAGTGGAACAAATACATTTGTATAATTGTACATGTTTGTGTACGTTTGTCAGAATTATATCATGAGTATTGAACAAAATCGCATTTCTTTTACAGGTCATGTGATGTTGCATTTACAGGTTTATCCATTGAATCCACAAGGGAGACTGCACCTACTTTTACGAACAGCGCAGACTCAGGCCCACAGGACTTGCCAACTGAAACAAACAAGAGGACCTTTTCCAAACAGGGCAAAACGAATCATGAATTGTTTGCATGTAATAATTTTCACCAGGCTCACAAAGGAGAGAAAGATGATCATCCGTACAAATGCAAAATTTGTTTAACATCCTTCAGTCATTCATCCAGCTTTTCATCACACCTGCGAAAACACAATCGTGAGTGCTCATATAAATGCACAAATTGTGGGAAATCTTTTAATCATTCATCCAACCTTAAATCACACATGACAATTCACAATGGTGAACGCCCATACAAATGCACAAGTTGTGGAAAGTCGTTTAATCATTCATGCACTCTTACAAGGCACATGAGAATTCACAATGGTGAACGCCCATACAAATGCAAAAGTTGTGGAAAATCTTTTAATCATTCATCCAACCTTAACTCGCACATGACAATTCACAATGGTGAACGCCCATACAAATGCACAAGTTGTGGAAAATCGTTTAATCATGCATGCACTCTTACAAGGCACGTGAGAATTCACAATGGTGAACGCCCATACAAATGCACAAGTTGTGGAAAATTTTTTAATCAGTCATCCACCCTTAAAATACACATGAGGATTCACAATGGTGAACGCCCATACAAATGCACAAGTTGTGGAAACTCTTTTAATCAGTCATCCACCCTTAAATCACACATGACAATTCACAATGATGAATGCCCATACAAATGCACAAGTTGTGGAAAATCTTTTAATCAGTCATCCACCCTTAAAATACACATGAGAATTCACAATGGTGAACGCCCATACACATGCACAAGTTGTGGAAAATCTTTTCATCAGTCATCCCACCTTAAAGCACACATGACAATTCACAATGGTGAACGCCCATACAAATGCACAAGTTGTGGAAAATCTTTTAGTCAGCCATCCACCCTTAAATCACACATGAGAATTCACAATGGGGAGCGCCCATACAAATGCACAAGTTGTGGAAAATCTTTTAGTCAGCCATCCCACCTTAAATCACACATGAGAATTCACAATGGTGAACGCCCATACAAATGCACAAGTTGTGGAAATTCTTTTAATCAGTCATCCAACCTTAAATCACACATGAGAATTCACAATGGTGAGCGCCCATACATATGCTCAAGTTGTGGAAAATCTTTTAATCGGCCATCCACCCTTAAATCACACATGAAAATTCATAACTGTTAATCGCCCATACAAATGCTCAAGTTGTGGATGGAAAATCATTTCATCAGCCATCCACTGTGGAAGTAAAATAATTATTTTACAATGTTCAATTAACTTTTCTTGTTGAAAAAGAGAATTAATGACCATATCAGGTAATGCAGAGCTCCAGAGACCATGTGATTGCCACAAAGCATTTTGGGCTAATAATAAGAAAGTGATGAGCACTTGCTTTTCATCTCCGTGTTTCAATGTTTTTTTCAATGTAAAATCTGCTCGTAGAAGATAACAGATCGCAGAGTCTCTATTTTGCCATCTACTAGCAATATATGTTGTTTACTTGTAAAACCCTTCATGTCAGCAGGACGTGGCATTAATTGTGATGTACCCATAAATTGGCACGTCTGTTTATTTAACTGTATATGAGGGGTTAATTTGAAACATTTCACTGGAGATGATGAACTATGCATGGTGGTGACCCTGTGTTGTTTTGGCACCTCTCTCCGTGTGCACGTATTTAATAAATGACTCAACCAATCTGTGAACTGGTATGACTTGATCAAGGTTCGAATTGCTCCAAGACAGTAAATGGTGACTCGGATGGGATCCCAAGACCTCAAGGGAGGTGGGGGGGAGGCGGGGAGGAGAGAAGAGTGGAGCGGTTCGGCTGAAGTGATGCAGATGCAAATGGCCACCTAAAAAGGGTAGGTAAGAGAACCTTGTTGAGATTTTCTTTCCTGTCTTTTTTTTTTTTTGGCATGTCACATTCACTGAAGTCGTGCTCCCTGCCTCTGAACCCAACGGGTGACGCGATCCAGAGAAATTGTGTTGAATTATTTATTTATATGGAACGGCTTCTGGACCTGGTTCTGGAATGTAATATTAGATCTAGGCTCCTATGAGCTTGAAGTCGAGGGATTTCAAAGTCATTGAACTGCTGGAACCAAGGGGCTCCTTCTGATTTCTGAAATCCTTGGAAATTTGTTATATGATCAAAGATCCCATACAGACTTGGGATAGAGGATCCCCTAAGATTTATGGGTCAGGGATTCTGTGTGAAAAGGGTTGGGGATACTTGGGATCAAGCATCCCATATGCATACGTGGGTCTAGGACGCGTTTGCTTTTCGGGTTTTGGAAGCCCGCTGATCAAATGTTCCATTGCAATAAAGGGTCTGGGATCCCATGGAATTGATTAGTATGTGATTGTGGTTGTGCACTTGCATGAGTGAATTGTTTGATTGACAAAATGGGCAATAAGCTAGATAAGATAAAGGTCTCGGCGTACACCTAAATTATATTTTGACTTGCCACCGGAAGGTGGGGGAATTGTGTGTTTGATTTCAACTGAGGTCGGAAGAATAGAGCTCTTGTATCTAGTATTTTGTATTTGTACTTGCAATAATTTGCAGACGATGTTAAGTGTTGTGGGAGCACTAGATTTACTCCAACAAAATTAAATGACCTTCACTTTATTTTCAATGACCGTTTATTGAATAAAACACCAGTGCGCAGAAGTTCGCTTACTTAAACCAAGCTTGCCTCTGACCCAGCGAGGTTCCATCCACATATTTATGCAAAAAGCTCCGAGGTGGGATTACAAATCCCTCGGTTATCAGAAAAGAGCAGCTTCTGGTTGCATCTTCGCCACTCTTGGTTTTAGCTGAATGTCAAGCCACAAATCTGATAAATGCTTTGGTTGCGGGCAAGCTAAGCAAAAGCAAGTCCATTTTGGTCAAAAGATAAGTATTGCAACAAGTTAATTCGGAAAAGCATATGTGGAAAGCATTACCTGCTGCCTGCAGCAAAAGGTTATTTAGTTTTCACTCTTCTAAGCAAACAGATTTATTTACACATTTCTAATTCTAAATCTCACTCATCAAGATTTCTGAAACCACCATGCCATGCTGGCAATTCCCCCCGTGAGTATTTATTTAAATCACCTTTTACACACAACATCCACGTTTTGTTCATACAGAACAAGGCACCTGGCTCCCGCATTGTTCTGTATGAACAACCCTCAGTAATTAATCTTGTCTCCAGCTAGTGCAATGCCCAGCCCCTTTTGGAGCCTCCCCAACTTACCCTCCATGGGAAGCTGTCATTCTGACGAGTGGATGCAGCCTCTAACTTGCTAGGGGGCCACCACCTCCCCTTCATTCCATGGAGTTTGGGCGCCAAGGTGCTCTTTCAGAGAGAGATTGCACACACTAGATATGCCCAATACCCATTACCCTTGAGTATCTTCGTAGAGAGCTTCTATAGGCACAATCAGGCGTCTCCATTCTGCATTCATTTCAGGGAATGGCACTTCCCCCTCTGCTGGTTCAATGTCCTCTGGTAATCTGTTGAGCATTTGTTTATATTCTTTCATTAATGCTTGCAACCGGGCCCAGGGATTCTCCTCTGTCTTTTCCACACGTGTGTGTGTGTGTGTGTGTGTGTGTGTGTGTGTGTGTGTGTGTGTGTGTGTGTGTGTGTGTGTGTGTGTGTGTGTGTGTGTGTGTGTGTGTGTGTGTGTGTGTGTGTGTGTGTGTGTGTGTGTGTGTGTGTGTGTGTGTGTGTGTGTGTGTGTATATATATATAGGGTGACCCCAAAAAACCTCCCACATTTCAAAGGTAAATGAAAAAAAAATGGTTAAAGATAATCAAGATATTATTTGCACACATGAAACTTCATTCAATACAGTTTTTATTCATCATGTTTTCAATATGACATCCTCCAAATGGTGGCCGTCATTGTCTATACACGCTTGGAGGTGATTTCTGAAGGCTGCCATGGCCCGACGGGTCATGTCGGGTGGAAAGGCGGCTATCTCCTGCTGAATAGCAACCTTAAGGGCTTCAAGAGTTTGGGGTCGATGAGCATGCACTCGTGATTTAAGGTAGCCCCACAGAAAAAAATCACAAGGGGCGAGGTCAGGGGAACGGGCCGGCCACCCAACATCGCCACGCAACGAGATCACCCGATCCGGAAACATTTCCCTCAGCACTTGCAATGATCT
This sequence comes from Myxine glutinosa, assembly GCF_964187855.1. Taxonomy (NCBI): domain Eukaryota; kingdom Metazoa; phylum Chordata; class Myxini; order Myxiniformes; family Myxinidae; genus Myxine; species Myxine glutinosa. The sequence continues at coordinate 385,390,273 of NC_136261.1, forward strand.
TCGAGCTGTGTGCCGTAGCTCCATCTTGCTGAAACCACACATCGAGTTCTTCAAGCTCAAGGTGTTCGAGTTGTGGCCTTAGAAAGTTTTCGAGCATATCAATGTAATGGTCAGAAGTTACGGTAACAGTTACACCACCCTCTTCAAAGAAATAAGGACCCACGATGCCAACATCGGCAACAGCGCACCACACAGTCACTCGATCGGAGTGCAACGGTCTTTCGTGTAGCATGCGATGGTTGTCTTCAGATCAATAGCGAAAAATTTGTTTGTTTACAGAGTCACTCAAATGAAAATGAGCTTCATCATTGCACAAGAGAACAGCATCTTCCGGAACATTTTGCAGAAGGTTCTCGCATAACTCCCTGCGGCTTATCCAGTCTCTCGCATTGAGTTCTTGCACAACCGTCATTTTGTATGGATGGAAGTGGAGGTCTTTGTGTAAGATTCTCCTTGCAGTTTCCCGGGATATCCCTTCAGCTAAAGCATGCTTCCGCGCAGAACATCTCGGAGACTGCACAACAGATCGCCTCAATGCTTCAATATTCTCAGGCGTACGAGCGCTCCTTGGTCGACCAGGTGATTTTTTTTTTTAAAGCTGAGCCTGTTGCCCTGAAATTCTCAACCCACTGCAAGATGGTTTTCCGATCTGGAACGTTTTGATTCCGTGGAATACTGAAACGTCTTCGAAAGGCCCTCTGCACGGCGATCACAGAACGGTTGTTTGTGAAGAACGCTTCGACAGCGAATGCACGGTGTGCTCCCCACCACGCCATGTTGGCGACTGAGGACGGTTGGGGTTGGGCTACCAACAGACCTAAGCCCCGCCCCTCCCACCTCACTACTGCCAGTGCTACCGCCTTTCGAAATGTGGGAGGTTTTATGGGGTCACCCTGTATATACATATATACAGTCACGTGAAAAAGTAAGTATACCCCATGAAAGTTTTGACTTTTTCAACATATTTTAACATACAGCTATTTGATCTTCATTTCAACAATATTGACAGATAAAGGTGATATAATATAACAAATATCATGAAACATTTACATTTTGTAGCCCATTGTATAATTTAAATAAACATAAATGCAAATTTTGCATGTGGAAAAAGTAAGTACACCCTTGGCTCTAATAGGTTGGTATTGCCCCCTTTGGCAGAAACAACCTCAAGTAGGCATTTCTTATAAATGTCTATCAGTCTCTGACATCGACTGGGAGAAATTTTTGCCCAAAATTACAAGATATTTGAAAATATGCCCAAATATACATATATACAGTCACGTGAAAAAGTAAGTATACCCCATGAAAGTTTTGACTTTTTCAA
>NC_136261.1:385396596-385471596 GCF_964187855.1 Myxine glutinosa
GGGCTTATCAACAAGGTGAGGCGTGACACACATGTGTCTCAGCATACCTCAGATCAAGTTTGAAAACCAGCATCAACCGTGCATAAATTTGCATATTCGATCATTTTTGACAAAGTTATGGCACTTTGAACTTTGGTAGGGGACATGTATTGCAGCGCAATACTCAGAATGCTTGTTCATCAAGCAGGTGCACCCAAGCAGTCGGAATGACCTGGAACAGTCACAAGAAAGTAGTTCTATTACAGCTTCTGGAGCTGGTGAACTGTCTAACCAGTCAACTTTAAGTTTCTGCTTGCCATCATGTTCTTCATATTTCCAACCATGACCATTTAGTGATGGGATGTTAGGTCTGGCTTCAAGGCTCCATATGGCAGTTTGGTAATTTGCTAAAAGGATGTGCTTGTGGAGGGCATCCGCACAAGGTGGCAACTGGTGAGGATTGACTTGGTCATTTTTGCTGGTGAACAAGTGATAACGCAGCTCATTTAATTTCTTCACACTGGTCTTGGAAGCATATATTCGGCAGGCAAAAGCCTCTAACCTCTCAAGGAGTGACGGAGAATACTGTCCAGTCTTTTCCGATCTCTGTGAACATGCACTGGGGTTAGAGTTGTTCTTCAACATGTTCAAGGAAGCAATCTTGCCACGTCCAGCTAATGTGCTGACGCTGTCACATCCAGTGAACGCATGCATTCCTCTTAATGCTTTGCAGAGAGACGATCCCTGCACAGACGCGATTTTTTTTTTGTCCATGTAATGTGACTTTGCCTGGGATCCATATTTCAGATACAGTGTTGCACTGATGTCTTTCGTGAAGGCCAGTAGGAGCAGAAACACATCAGTGTCATCAGCTACAAGTACACGACTGGAAGCCTTGAACTGCTTCATGTGCCACATGTAAAATGAGTCACGTATCTGCCTCTTCTTGTGAAGACCAGAGCTCTGGGACCCGAACACTTCCTTCATTTGTGATTTTGAAGCAGTTCACTTCAGAAGTTATATAGAGAACCTTTCCTCTTAGTTGTTCTTTGTATTTTGGGTGCTTCCACTTTTATGCAAGACATTCAATGAGACTGGTTTTGTTTGGAGCTGCTGAGAGAAATTTCTTCCACTGGACTACTGTCTGCTTTGCTGTGATGTTCTTCAACTGTATGGATCCAGTGTTTGATTGTCTGGTTTCTCTTTCCACTTCTTTGATGGAATTCTCTCTGTACGTGTCAAAGTCAATATCAATATGAGAAGACTGAGAAGCTCCGTTGGCAGCCTAACAACCCTAACAAGAGTATGTGAGAGGTGATGTCACCAAATGTCTTGTACTCACTTTTGTCTTGTGCACAAGTGCCATTCTAACAATTAGACACGCCGACTTTGATTGTATGAATTCCATGGGTGAGATGTTTTTCCTGAGTTCCTTGGCGAGAGCTGATTTGTTGGTTTCCCTTGGTATGCCATCTGCAGTGTCTAGGGAACATGGAAGTGGACCCAAGGGATGCTTCAGAACCTCTTGCATGTCAAGGTGTCTTGTCTGTGCCTTCACTAGCATATTGCCAAGCAATTTGCTCGTTGATCATACATTGATTTCATTTCTACTGCCAGACTTCAATCCTGTTGTTTTGTTTACATCAGTGAAGGTTTTAACTTTCAGCTTTGGAAGCCAGTCATAAAATTCACTCTAGGAGGATCACTTCCGAGACGGACTTCCTTAAAGGCATTGTATGCTGTCAGACCATGCGCCTTTGTTGTTAAAAGATCTGTGGTAACAGGCTCTGGGGCTACAGTGTAGCATTGCTTATGTTGATGAGGTCTTGCGATTCTGTGAAGGGATTTGCGAGATCACTGATGGTGTCCACTAGTGATGAAACAGCTCGTTCATTCTTTGAAATACGTGATTGTTGCAACTCAGTATGTTGTAGATCAGTGTGATTCATAGAAAGAATGTCTCTTAAAAGCCTGACATAGCTTCTATACTCTGCAGTGAGATTGTTTGGTCAACAGGTATCCTGCCAAAGGTGTTTTGGGATTGGTCTGTACAGAAAACATTCCTTCCATAAACCGCTCATACACAGCTGGATGCCTCTGGCAACAGATACATTTCTGCATAATAAGCTGTCAGGTAACAAACGTAGTTTGTTTTATCATAGGCGAACACCAAGGAATACATTCATGAATGCATGCCATGTGCAACTGCCAGTTTCCTTCCCTCGATGCATGGATCAAGCCAAGTAAAACACTCACCATGTCGACATAGCTCATCCAGTATTCAGACAATGGGCTGATGTTGTGTCTCAATTCATTAATATAGCTCAAGAAATGATGCAGCAGTGTATTTACCTGCTCATTTTCCAGGGTTTCTTCAAAAGTTTTCTGTGTGATATCATTATGCAGATCACGTACCACTTCTAGTCCTGCTTCCAAGGATGCCATGAGATTGGGGCAATTATCCTACATCCACAAAATGAAATGTTTACAAGCCAGCCAAAGTCGTGCTTCATAAATGTCCTTGTGGGTTCTTACTGCTCTGTGATAATGACGACCTTCCATCACACTGGAAACTGAGGCATCAGCAAAAACGCCTGCTTCTATAACAATGTTCTTAAGACCACCGTCTTGGAATATTTTACCAATGACTGAGAGGAAGCTTAGAATGGTGTGGAATGTGCCCATTCTCAATTTTTTTTTTTTTGTATACAGAATCGAGGCTCGTGAAAGAGCTAACATTTATCACACAAACAAATCAAATAGACAAACAAAGTATATAAAAAGGGGAGCAGTAGACAAGATGGGGAGAGAGGGGGAAGTACACAAACACAACATTTGAGGGCAGGGATATCGGGAGATGTGTGGGAGGGAGAGGGCTTGGGGGGAGGAGGCGTGGGAAGGGGGGGGGGGCGGAGAAGTATAAACACAAGGACACCAAGGACTTCCAGGAAAGAAGTTGGTATTTCAAAAAAGTGGATTTGGGGTGAAATTTGCGGGGGTAGAAAAGATCAAGGTTTTGGATGGGGGAAGATAAGAGATGGTGGTGAACAACTGTTTTAAAGACTTGGAGGGATGAGTGGGATTGAAGAGAGTGAGGGAGTTTGTTCCAGAGGTGGGAGAAAAGAGGAATAAAGGAGTGAAGGTGAGCAGAGAGTCTTGATTTTGGCAGTTTCACCATAAGAGGGTTGCAGGCAGACCTTGTGCGACCTGCAGGAATATTTGGGGGGGACAGAGCCCAGAGAGCTGGTGGAGCAAGGCCGGAGAGGAGTCGGTAAAAGACGGAAAGAGCACCAACCTGCCTGCGGTGAGTAAGTGAAAGGCCCTCGGAGATAACTTCATCGCGGGAGATTCCAATGATTCTGAACGCTTTGGTTTCAACAGCGTGAAGACGAGCTAGGTGTGAGGCAGGGGCACCAGCCCAGAGGGGAGAGCAGTATTCCACTGAGCTGCGGATGAAAGACTTGTATGTGGTGAGGAGCTCAGGTGCCTTGGGGAACTCCAGCCTGAACAGGAAGAGGAGATGAGAGAAACCCATTCAGGGCCACACGTAGACTACAATGAGAGAGGAAGTCCACCAGCCATGCGTGGAGATTTCCATGGATACCAAAGGAGGAGAGTTTGGTGAGCAGAGCGGGGTGCCAGACCGTATCGAAGGCATGTGATATGTCAATGGAGACAGCTCTAATTTCCTGTTTGGCATTGAGGACATCCATCCATTGTTGAGACAGGACAAGCAGCATGTCCAGAGTCGAGTGACCTGGTCTGAAACCAAATTGATGATCAGATATCAAGCCAATAGGAGAAGAGGAAAGATTTCATATCCGAAGCAATGATAGTTTCCATGACTTTGCTGATAATTGGGAGAATCCTGATTGGTCTGTAGTTGCTAGGATCTGTTTTTGCACCTTTTTGTGTAAAGCGGTGATGTTGTCTGATTTTCAAGCAGATGGCAGATGATCTTGAGCAAAAGAGAGGGTGAAGAGAACAGAGAGAGGGAGTGAATGAGCAGAAGCACAGGATTTTAGGACCCGTGGGCTGATGCCGTCAGGTCCAGTTGCTGAATCAGAGTCGAGGGTTGACAGAAACTTTTCGACCTTGTCAGGAGGAAAGGACACAGAGTCCAGGAGCAGCTGGGTACGACTGGGTACAGTGGGTACAGAGAGGGATGTGTTTGGGACACAAGATTTAGAGGCAAACACAGATTTGAGGCATTCAGCTTTTTCACGTGCCAAGTCAGCTGTGTATCCGTTTGAGGTAAGGGAGGGGATGGAGGGGGAACAAACACCAGAAACAGATTGGACCAGACGCTACCAGGATTTGGAAGAGGGAGACAGATAAGAGAGTTCGGTCTTGAGAATGGAGAGATATTGTTTCCTGGCTCTCCTGACGGTGGACACACACTTGTTTCGGGCTTTGTGAAAGGAAATATGATTTCCTTCCGTTGGATTTGCTTTCCAAGAGACGAAGGCAAGTTGTTTCTGGGCAACAGCCTCACCACAAGATTCCGTGTACCATGGATGGGAGGAAGGGTATGACACCTGAAGACAAGATGGGATAAATCTGTGCATGAGAGAGAGAGCAATTTACTTTGGAAGAATTCCCAGGATGAGTTGATGTCAGAGGCGGTAGAGATGGGAGACCAGTCCAGATGATTGATGGCTGCTTGAAGACCATGCCAGTAGGCCTGAGTTGCTGAGGAGGCTCTCTGAGGCTCTCTGAGCTTGTCCACTTTATCAAGCACATCATCAGATGAGCCGATTGGAGCAGAAGAAGAGCAGCAGACATCTGCAGGGAAGTTAGTCATAACCAAGTCCAGAAGAGAAGATGCTCCGTTGACTGAGATCCAGGTCGGGAAATTGACAGATTGTGTCAGTCCCAGTGAGTCGCAGAAGTCCTTTGCTGAGGAGCCATGGCTGTTGAGAGAGGTACCCACACCCAGCCAACTGGCATGGTGACAATTGAAATCACCACATACGAGGAAGAGGGAGTTGGGATGAGTCGATATAAGTTGGTCCATATTATCAGACAGCGAGATGTAGATGGAGTCATCACTGTTTGGTGGACGGTACAACACACATATGAACAAAAGGTGGGAGCGAAGGGGAAGCCGTAGCCAGAGGTATTCTTGGGGGTGAGGTGGAGAGAGGGCAGTGCAGGGCAAGTGAGTAAGAGAGATTTTGATAAAGATAGCAACCCCACCTCCAGGTCGAGGCTCAGGTCTATCATACCGGAGGAGGGAGTAACCCAGGAGAGATACTAAGGAATCAGAGACATCATGACGGAGGAAAGTTTCTGTTAAGCAGATCACGCCTGGTTTGTCATGAGCAACCTGTATGGAGAGATCAGTCAAGTTTGAACGAAGGCCCCGGATGTTTGAGGTCCATACCGTTGATGAAGAGGAAGGGGGAGCATCGGATACAGAACAGTGGGGGGGGGGGGGGAGGGTAGGGTAAGATGTGGAAGAGGTAGGGAGAGCTGTTGAAGGTGTGTCAGAGATTTCAGAGTAGCCTGGAGAAAGGGAAGGATGGGGCGGACAAAAGGTTTGATGGTGATTGGGTGAGGCACAGTGAGGTGTTATTTGAGGAGGGGGAAGAGCGAGGCAGAAGGTTGGGGGAGATGGAGGTGAGAGTTGGAAGAGGGACGAAGCGGGGCGAACGCTTTGAGGAGGAGGGGTGAGAGGGGGGAAATGGAGAAGAAATGAGGGTGGGGAGATTTGAAGGGGAGGGATGAGGGGGGGAGTTTATGAGGGGAGGGGTTAGGGGGGAGTGTAGGAGGGAAGGGACAACGGGGGGGGATTTGAAATGGATGGGAGATGGGGGAGATTTGGGGGTGAGGGGGGAGTCGAGGAGGGGAGGGGCGAGGAGGAGTCAAGGAGATGAGGGGTGTTGGAGGAGTTTAGGAGGGAAGGGGCAAGGGGGGAGATTTGAAAGGGATGGGTGATGGGGAAGATTTGGAGGGGAGGGGCAAGGGGGAAGATTTGAAAGAGATGGGTGATGGGGAAGAGTTGGAGGGGAGGGGCAAGGGGGGAGATTTGGAGGGGAGGGGTGATGGGGAAGTTTTGGAGGGGAGGGGTGAGATTGGATTTTAGAAAGTGTACGATTAATGGGAAACAAACATTTATTGCAAAATGAGTTTCTTGTGACCTTCGAGTCAAAAATACGTTTGAGGATGCTGGAGGGGTGGGGGGAGGGGGTGGAGTGCAGGTGAGTTTAGGGAATGTATGAAAGAGGCACACTGTAAGAGATGGAATTTTTTTTTGTAATGAATAGATTTGGTGAGCCAGTCGAAAGCACCGTTTTAAAGAAGAAGAATATCACATTCAATATCACATTATCGCATCAATATCACATTCAATATCACATTGTCGTATTTCTTATCATGTTTCCAAGTGATCTCAGTAGGCTTTGCATGCAGTGCTTGATCAAATGCAAGAACGATCTCATCAAGGCTGAGCTGGTTAGTGATACTGACTGACTGGTTGAGTATTTCATACACAGTAGACATGTTTGTGGCTGGTACATTAATTGTTGGAAGATATCCTATATTGTCCTGTCAGACCTGCATGTCCCCCCTGGTTAAAATGTTGAATCCAGTCCAACCCATGACTGTTTTATCATCGCTATTGACCTGTTTTGCATGAAACCAAATAAGATTCCTATTCAAAGATGTCTGTGTGACATGCATAATTAGCATCAATCGTTTTCATGCTGTGAGTTCCAATTCTTTCACCAGAAATATAGGTGGGTAAAGAAACATCTTTGACACTGACGTGCGAAGGAACTCGAAGAGGTTAAAAGGTGTAATTACCGCCGTCTTCGGCGCGTTGGCCGGCCGGACGGGTACCTGGTGGTAGCCCTGAATGAGGTCGACCTTGGAAAAGATCACCCGCCCCGCCAAACGGGCGGAAAAGTCCTGTATGTGTGGTATCGGGTACCGGTCGGGGGTGGTGGCGTCGTTGAGGCGGCGGTAGTCGCCGCATGGTCGCCATCCGCCACCCGGTTTGGGCACAATGTGCAGGGGCGACGCCCACGCGCTATTCGAGCGCCGCACAATGCCCAATCGCTCCAGCGGGTCGAATTCCGCCTTCGCCACGGCGAGTTTGGCCGGGTTGAGGCGGCGAGCCCTGGCGTAGACCGGTGGACCTGTGGTCGGGATGTGTTGTTCGACGCCGTGCTTGACGGCGACGGCCGAAAACGTCGGCTGCGTGAGGGCGGGAAACTCAGCGAATAGGTGGGTGAAATCGTCCATGGCCGGGAGCGCGCAAGCTAGCTTGGTCGGAGCGGAGCCACTCAATGAGCAAGCGAGCGAGCTGAAGGTCTCCGCATTGATGAGCCGACGCCGTTTGACGTCGACCAAAAGCCCATGCGCGCAAAGAAAATCCATGCCATGGGCACATTCGCCATGATGAAGTCCCACCTGATGCGCTGGCCCCCGAAGCAGAATGCGACGCTGCGCGAACCAAAGGTGCGGATGGAGGAGCCGTTTGCGGCGACCAAGGCGGGGCCGCACAGCGCGGCCTGTTTGTCCTGCACCGAGGTGGGCATCACGCTCAGCTGAGCGCCGGTGTCACACAAAAAACGCCGCCCGGACTCTGTGTCCGTGATAAACAGAAGGCTGCCTGAATGGCCGACGCTCATGGCAGGCAGCGAGCGCTGGCCTGGTCATTTCCCGACCTGCCGAAAGTGCACGGTGGGCGGCACGTTCTGGCCTTCTGCCCGAACCTGGCGTGGTAATAGCACATGGTCCGCTCTGGTGGAGGCTCCGGCGGTCGCGTCGGTTTCGGTCGACGGGGCGTCGCGGCGGCCGCTGCCGTCAGTGACGCTGACTCGGCCGGTGGTGGCGCCGGTCGTGGCGCGGGCATTGCCTCGGTCGGCCAGGGGTTCCAGGCGGCCGCTCCGACGTGTCGCCTGGCCGAGAAAAATTTATCGGCCTCCTTGGCCAGGGCGCGAGGGTCCGTGATGGGCGAGTTAGCCAAAGCTAACCATACCTCCCGGGTAGCCGCCGGAGGAACAGCTCGCGGAAGAGGAAGTCCGGGCTGTGGTCACCGAGAAGAGCAAGCATGTGGTCCATGTGTTCGGATGGACGGGCCTCGCCCAGCTCCGGGAGGTCGAGTAGTTGTCGCGCGCGTTCGGTCTCCGTGAGTCCAAACACACCGACGAGTAGGCCTTTCAGCGCACCATATTTGTCGGCGTTCGGCGGGTGCTGTAGGAAGCTCAGGACCCGGGCAGCGTTGGAGGCATTGAGCGCGGAGACCACATGGTGGTAGCGCGTCGTGTCCTCCGTAATCTTCCGCAGGGCGAATTGACAACCCGCTTGAGCGAACCAGACGGCTGCATGCGATTCCCAAAAGCCCGGGAGCTTCAAAGCTACAGATGACTCCATCGCCGTGTTCTTAAAAAGGGGTCACCAATTGTGGGAGCTATGCTCGCATGAAAAAACCAGACAAAATGGACGACGCCAGGAATGAAGTTTCATTGAGCTATTTATTTCAAGCTCACTCCAAAGAACTCAAAAGCACTGAATCCACCCATCGAACGGGCGGCAATTTATACGTAAGGTTCAACACATAAAAGCCACGCCTCTCAGGCGGGGCGTGGTATGCAAATAGGTAAGCCAAGTGTTCGCCCGGGAAAGGCAAGTCTGGACATGCCCGGGCGAGTCCGGACAAGTGACCGCTCGCCGGTTGCGTCATCGGCCGGTGCAATTTGATTGTGTCATGCTTCCGGTAACCGCTACAGAGTTGTAGTTTTTGTTTTTGAGGAGCTTATGACGGGATCCATTGACTTAGGACTCGAGACTGAGAGAAGGAACAACTGATATATTTATTGGATTCGTTATACACAAGCTTGTGGAAAACAGGATGTCGTAAGAAGCTCACAAATGACCAACTCTACAACATAATGCTCTGGAATAATTCGGTCAAGCTTCACTTTTTAAAGGGAATATTGGGGTGTGGCTTTAGTTCACAAGACAAAGAGAAAGAGTGGGCTCATCGGTTACTTCATCCAAGGCCACTCATGGGTAAGCCTTGATAAGATGGTCAGCAATATGCGTCAACATGTTGATGGCTTTCTCATAGAACCTTGGTTTTGGAAAGTACAAAGGGAGTGGATAATCGTAAATATGCCAACATAAAATAATTTGACAAGGTCTTGTGGGAGGCTAGAAAGATACATTTGGTCTTTCACAGAGTAACAGCTTGCAGCTGAGACCACAGTATGGGAACACAAGCTGGATTTCGACAGTAAAAGAGAACGTGCCATCACAAGGCATAAAGTCACACAAAGTATATAATCTTTAAAAGGCATAACAGACAAAGTAATGTAACATAAGTCCTTTGAAGGATATAACAGGGTTTCAAAGGATATAAAGGATATAGCAATTTAAGCAAAACAAACATATAATTGGTTATACTTGGTAATTGGTCAAACAGTAATAGAACACACAGGGGGTGGGGCAGGGGGGAGTGGGGGGGGGGGGTCTCAAGCCCCACATACCGCCCTTATGGATCTAAGATACAACGTTATCTACGAGCCAACCAAAGGCCTTTATTCAATCAAGGTAGGGAGACAGTCAATGAAAAAATACCACGCGAATGCGGCCCAAGTGGGCATGCCCCATACCCAAAGCACCCCGCATCGCACCCAGAAGGACGTTTCGCATGTGTGTGTGAGTGTGATGTGAGTTGGCCGCAGAGGCATGAAGATCAAATAGCGTGTCAGATCCACAACGAAGATGTCTGGTTCGGCCGGGGTACGCACCCGAGAGGATCTCCCGACCCACCCTTGGTCCATGAAGGTGCAGCCAGAAGTCCCCTCTAGCAAGGGCTCACCCAAATGTCCCAGGCGCAATCCTTGCAGATCTTCGGCGCTTAATTGATGTTCATGTCCATAAGTCCTTGTAGGTGCTGATGTTCTGGGGAATACATAACATCATCAGCATCTGACGGCATAGGTTTCTTGCCATAAAACAAAACATTACGATCCAAAGGAGGGAGAGAAACATCCTTTGAGTTAAAGTCGAAGTTGTTCGAGTCGAAGTCGTCGTCCTTGGACGAACATACAGAGTCGGAATCCAGAGTATCATCGGTGTCAGGTCCCTTGACAACCAGACCCAGTGTTGCAGTCGGGTACGGAGTTGGGTCGACATCCAGAGTCGAGTCAGTAATGGTTGAACTGCTGTGAGCTCGTGAGACATAAGTAACATAAGAATCACTAGGCGGGGTCCGTGAAGACCAAATCAAATCCACATCCGAATCCAAATCCAGTTTTACAGTGTAATCAAAATCATTATCGGTAAAATCAATGTTGGCAGTAAAATCTTTATCGGGCAAATCAACCATGGAAGAACAATCTTCGGATCTCATCATCACTGTCCAGTGGCTCGTTCGGGTCATCGTTCCAGGATCCGCAGTCCGCAGTCACGTCGACAGCTGGAGGTTCATTTGGATCCATGGTCAGCTTGACGGTCACCACCATGGCTTTTTCTGGTGCCCTCTGCATTGTCCATCCTGTGAAACATTTACTCACACACACAAGGACTAAAACCTTGATTAGTACACCACAAACCACAAGTCCGAGGATTATTACTAAGATGGTCAATATCCACTTTACTATTGTACCAGTCCATCCCTTAAACCAGTCGGTGAGCCACTGGTACGAGGCTTCTCGGTCCCTTCGATCCTCTGTCAATCTGTGTCCACTTTCCCTTAACCATACAATAGCAGCTCTGACCCCCTCTGATGGGTCAGCTATGTACATACAACACTTACCCTCAATTATCCCACATACACCCCCTCGTTCTGCCGGCAACATATACAAAGCGACCCTGTTCTGCATAACCATTATGTGCATATGGACAACCGTGTCCAACACTTCATCGTGTGCTGTAGCATGTTGCGTCCTATCCTTTGGTTGGTGGCTTTTCCCGCCGCTTCATCCGCCTTGCGTTGCCCCGAGCAACGTCAGTGTCTGCCCTTTGGTGGCCGCGACATTTAATCACCGCGATAGCGCAGGGAAGCAAAATGCTTTGGAGTAGCCCTTCTATCAATGCGCCATTGTTTATCACCGAACCTGCGGATGTGAGGAAACCTCGCATTTTCCAAATTCCCTACAAGAATTCCCGACAAGGTTATTTCAGCCTCTGGCCCAATGGCTGTCCAATATCTACAATGGATCCCAATATCCCAATATAAATCCCAATATCCCAATATAAATCCCAATATCCCAATATAAATCCCAATATCCCAATATAAATCCCAATATCCCAATATAAATTGCAATATCCCAATATAAATTGTTTCAACTCGACTTTCAACCCAATTTTTGCCGCCAACAAACCACCATTAACCTCCCCCTGTTATTTATTTATTTCCGCAAATAAACAAATAATAAAAATAACCTGGTCTATTTATTGAAAATAAAAAGTTCTCATATGTCTTACCGTCTGGTCAATTTTTTCTCACCCACTGTGACTCACTCAAAATAGATTCTCACTGTTTGAGTGCAGGTGTCCTGTTTTTTTTTTTTTTCCCCTGTTGGTGTGCACACACGTCACTAATGCACCCATCCAAACACCATTCTACCACACGCACCACAGATGCCAATATCCACCACAATTTACCTATTCCCTCTACCTACTTTAAAGCTACCCTACCAGGTATTCGTGAAGGGGGTCCAACTTTCCCAACCACTTCCTTCACACCAGCCACTTCACGTTGTCCACCATACTCACTCCACATTTGTCCATAAACCTCTGAGACACACACAACATGTCCAAAGTTTCACAGTGAGGTGGGGTGCAGATCAATTCTGAAATAACAAAGAGGGGTTTGTCTGAAATTCGTCGCATGAAAACCCATCCAAGAGTCCAGTGTAACAGACAGACAAACACATAGACACACAGAAGACCCCAGAGTCCCATCAAACTAGTTTGTCCCCAGATCCACAAAACGAAACATGTAACTTACTCATAAGTCACATGTACCCAGAGCATATGTAACAACCACTATGTAACAACCACTCAGACTTAATCCAGCTACCCATACCGATTTCCCCAAAACTCAAAAGTTTTGGAACGCGCTGTAGCCACTCAACTCAAACATCACCTCTCTGCCAATAACCTGTATGAAACATTCCAATCCGGATTCCGCCTCAACCACAGTACTGAAACTGCTCTCCTCAAAATCACCAATGACCTTCTCCTCTCCTCTGACGCCGGCAACCTCAACATTCTCATCCTCCTCGACCTCAGCGCCGCCTTTGACACCATCAATCACACCATCCTCCTCACACTGCCTTGACCAGCTTGCGCCTATAAAAAAACAAATCAGTTTCTTTCACCCATTCTGCTCCCTGGTTTAACCCTGAACTCCCCCTGATGAAAACTCGTGCTCGCCAACTTGAAAGACTCCGCAATAAAACAGGTCTCACAATTCACTCCCAGGCCTACAAGGACCACCTACAGCACTACAAAGATGCCCTCTTCCGCTCCGCCTACTACTCTCAAATTATCCACTCTGGCTCCGGAAACCCAAAAGCACTCTTCTCTACAATAAACAAACTCCTCAGCCCCCTGAATACCACCACCCAGTCATTCACAGTAGACAACTGCATCTCCTTCCTTTCATTCTTCCAAAGCAAAATTGACAACATCTACAACAGCTTAATCACCACAACCCACTCCCCCTCAAGGTGTCCCCCAAGGTTCAGTTCTTGGCCCCCTCCTCTTCATCCTGTACCTGTCCCCCCTTGGTCACTTAATCTGCCGTCATAGTCTCCAATTCCACTGCTTCGCCGATGACATCCAGCTTTTCATCTCCACCAAGTCCATCTCCACCGCCACCCACTCTATCCTGACAAACTGCATCACTGAAATAAAATCCTGGCTTCAAATCGACTTCCTCAAATTTAACTATGATAAATCTGAAATAATCATCATTGGCCCAAAAATACTCACCAAATCCACCCATAACTTTGCCCTCAACATCGACGGTTTCCCAGTATCCACCTCCACTCACATCCGGAATCTTGGCATCATCTTTGACCAAACCCTCTCCTTCGACAAATACACTAAACAGATCACAAAGACAGCTTTCTTTCACCTGAAAAACATCGCCCGTCTCCATCCATCCCTCTCCTCCACGGCTGCAGAACCACTCATCCACGCCTTCATCACCTCCCGTCTGAACTACTGCAAGTCTCCTCTGTGGTTCATCCTCAATAATCGCCAATAAACTCCAATACACTCAGAACTCCGCTGCCCGTCTACTCACCCATTCCCGGACCAGTGACCACATCACCCCCGTCTTTTACAAGCTTCACTGGCTCCCCATCCCCCAGAGAATCCAGTACAAAATCCTCCTCTTGACCTACAAAGCCCTCTATAACCTGGCCCCATCCTACCTGACTGACCTCCTCTCCAGACATACTGTACTCGGCAATTCAAAGCATACTGTTCGGTCGGCACCGGAAATTTGTTTACAACGACAACAACAAATTTCAGAAATCAATATTCTTTTGTTCACTAATTACGTACACAATTTCAGTTTTAACCAACAATATATTTCTTTTTTCCTCATTTAAGTCCCTGTCATGTCGTTAAATTAACACCCAGTAGATTGACTCAGCCTGTCGTCCTTCCAAGGTTGGCGAATTAACTCTGACCTCATTCCCATCCCAAATCATTCCCATGCGTATCTCAAACAAAGGTCAAACAAACTTGAAAGGTCAAACTTCAAACGAAGAAAGGTGTGGTAACAAATGTCAAATTGGGGTAACAGGCGCTTTCATGAGGATGCTCGCTTTCATCTTACGAATACAAGTCCGGCCGACATCTTGCCTCTGCAAGAACTCCACATCCGGACAGATAAACGACCATTATTGAGGCTCCACATTGCAAAATGCTAACACCCTATGAATCAAATAACCACCAACAATCCGCCCAGGAACTCCCGCCAAAACCCCACAGCCTTTCTTGGGAGGTGTGCTCTACCATGCAGCACCCTCTCTACCTGGTGCACACCTTTTGCACTTTTGCTCACTCCACACATCCCTCCAACTGATAACAAAACCAATTAAACCCGCGAACTCCCGCCAACACAAGCCACCTCCGACGATCTTCAATTGAAATGCGGAGCGCTTGCTCTCACCTCTAACCCCACAGCCTTTCTTGAAACCCTGACCGTTCTCCTTCCTCGGATGAGCGTTCTACCACATTATCTTTTCCAAACTGCCACGTCTCCAATATTTTCCCCCATCCGCCTGTGGGGCAGCTTGTCCCGCATAATCTGCCCTCAGAACCACATGCATCTTAATAACTAAACCATACCACCATCGCTCGACCAAAGGTCTTTATCCGGCGCATCGATCAACACAAATGCATCGATGCATCTTGCGTCTTCTAGCTGCCATTCCGCATCACATCCGTACCGTGATCTTGCAACTGCCATTCCCTATTTCATCCGCTCTAGACAACCTCATTTACCTCATTCAGAGAGACCTCATCCACACTGTACCTCATTTACTGTAGATAGGGTTTCCGGTTGGCACTGTAAATTCATTACTGTCCTGAAATCCTATCGCCGGCACTCTGAGCAAATTCCGTATTCTAAATTTAATTCAACAAATTCCCAATTCCATGAAGATGGAAAACAAAGAATCCACGACTCCAAGACCGCAGCCAATTGGCAGCGGCACCCGACCAATCCACCCAACAACAACAACAACAACCGCCCCAAACCGAGGGCCCCCCATACAGCGCACACGTGACCCGCGGCTCGCTCGGCTCCAGCCTGAATGGCACCTTCAACGGAGCTGCACGGCAGGAACCACAGGCTCGTACCACACCGACAATAAAACCGCCAAACCATTCATTCACCTCTCGTCCCAAACAAATGAAAATCCAGACTCACTTAAACGAACATCACCAGGACCCTCGGATAGACGCTAAAATCGACATTCCCGGCATGGATTCCCACACCGCAAGCAGCCGATTTGCTGTTTTTGGTTCGGTGCGCACTTTCGTGCTTCCATACAAATTTTAATATCCCAATATACATTCATTCATTCATTCACATATACCAGTGAGTCTCTCAGACGTCGCGCACCCCCAACTGAAACTCCCATGCCAACCTATGCAACGTACTTCGAATCATGCGTTTCCTCATACATTCCTCCATACCACGTGACTGACAAACCGGCTCGCATTTCATGCGTTTCCTTATATCCGACCAACTTGTCACTAACCACATACAGTACAGTGTAGATTCATGCACACGCGTCCCCTTGTACAATCTTGTTCAACATCTTGTGCAACAATCCCCATTCATTCATATTACGTCTCACTCCATTTAAAGAAAAAGGGGATTTTGGGACGGGGTGAGAAGGGTGGGGCAGGGGGGGTGTTGTGTTGCCTGGAGCCCCAGGACAGAGCTCAGGGCTTGGAGGGTAGGGGTTTGGTATCTACCTAACCCTACCACAGGTCTTGATTTTCAACGAGCGGCATTGGTTGCTCGTTGGCTCGCTTACCTATTTCCTTAATCGCCTTATCCTGCAATTAGTTTGCCTGCTTCCTCGGGCCATTGAGAGGCTCGCCCGCCTTCTCTTTCTGAGAGGCTCGCCCGCCTTCACAGCTTTCTAGCCTAACTCCTGAGAGGCTCGCCCGCCTACACAGCTCTCCATGTGCTAACCGTATCTTACCTGTCCAGGTAACCGCGTAACCTTACTCCTTATTCCCGAGAGGTCTCTCCCGCATACACGGGTTATGGCCGCCTAGTCTCACTCTTCCCTCCGTGTGCTAACCTAACCATACCTTACTTTCCCGGCGTCCTACGCCCTTATGATGCTTCTAACCTTACTCACGATACCAATCTATTTCCTACCCTCGTGCGCCCTCTTTGGCACCTTACTCCCGTCCCGTAACGTTACCCCAACTAATCCATAAACAGTCAGTTGCTCCGGAGCCCCAAACGGCTCGTTCTTAAATTTTATTCGAGGATCAGGCTCGAGCAGGGGACGGGGCGAACGGCACCTGAGCGACAGAGTGGGTTCCAATTTAGCCTAAAATCCCAGTCTATAACAAAATAAACCCAAAACTCACCTCACCCGGACCGATTGAACCAGCTGGTTTTTTTCCCACTCACTCGTGCCTGGAGCCGCGTCCCGAGTCTGCCCGAGCTGAATCCCACTCCTGACACCAATTGACGGGATCCGTTGACTTAGGACTCGAGACTGAGAGAAGGAACAACTGATATATTTATTGGATTCGTTATACACAAGCTTGTGGAAAACAGGATGTCGTAAGAAACTCACAAATGACCAACTCTGCAACATAATGCTCTGAAATAATTCGGTCAAGCTTCACTTTATAAAGGGAATATTGGGGTGTGGCTTTAGTTCACAAGACAAAGAGAAAGAGTGGGCTCATCAGTTACTTCATCCAAGGCCACTCATGGGTAAGCCTTGATAAGATGGTCAGCAATATGCGTCAACATGTTGATGGCTTTCTCATAGAACCTTGGTTTTGGAAAGTACAAAGGGAGTGGATAATCGTAAATATGCAAACATAAAAGAATTTGACAAGGTCTTGTGGGAGGCTAGAAAGATACAGTTGGTCTTTCACAGAGTAACAGCTTGCAGCTGAGACCACAGTATGGGAACACAAGCTGGATTTCGACAGTAAAAGAGAACATGCCATCACAAGGCATAAAGTCACACAAAGTATATAATCCTTAAAAGGCATAACAGAAAAAGTAATGTAACATAAGTCCTTTCAAGGATATAACAGGGTTTCAAAGGATATAAAGGATATAGCAATTTAAGCAAAACAAACATATAATTGGTTATACTTGGTAATTGGTCAAACAGTAATAGAACACAAGGGGGGGGGGGGTCTCAAGCCCCACACTTATAGGTGATTTGTAAGTGCTGAGGTGTGACAATATAGTACCTCTGACTGCAAACTGCGACCATGGCGCTGTCTCGGGCTTGTTGAGGGTTTTGCACGAGCGCGTGAAGTCAGCCCGGCAGGAGGTTTGGTCGATGTGAGGGAATGTGTTCGACAAAGGAGGTTTCATCCGTCCTTTACGGAGGAACATTTGAGTCATGATTGATATTTAAACTAGTGCTGTACTTTTGGATACTGGTCGTGGTACCTCGCGGAGGTGCATTGTAAAGCATGCCGTTCTTTGAACGAAGGTAAATATAATTTATAACGAAGGTAAAAATGACTGGTAAATATAATTTGTGCTGAGATGAGCCCCCCCCTCACCCCCCCCCCCCCCCCAACAGGAGGGACTCTGGTTCGCTGTAACAAGCATGTATAGATCGTGTATGGGTTATTTGTAATTACCTTCGCCGGAGAAGAGGGTACTGCATTTGAGTCCGTTTGTTACTTCGCAAAAAGGGGAAAAACATTTTTGCAAGTATGTTGCTCACTCCGGTTTGTGTGTTTGTTTGTGTGTTTGTTTGTGTGTTTGTTTGTGTGTTTGTTTGTGTTTCTCTCTCGGCTCACTTATACTTGCCTGCAGGTCACAATTTCAAACCAATCTTCACGAAACTTCACCAAATGGTAGAGTTCGTCGTCCGACAAAATCATATATATTTTTGGGGTTAAAGGGTCAAAGGTCAACATAGGCCAAAGGTCCACCACTTTTTTCAAATTTCTAAAATCCTCAATTTTCATCCGATTGACTTGAAATTTGAAAAACATTTACATATCAGATAACTGAATTCAACCACCAACTATTTTTGAGATTAGCTTCGGCCAAAAGGTCAACATAGGCCAAAGGTCAACAACCATTTCAAATTTCTAAAATCCTCAATTTACATCCAATTGACATGAAATTTTAAGAGGATTTACACATCAGCAAACTGAATTCAACCACCAACTATTTTGAGATCAGCATAGGCCAAAAGGTCAACACAGGCCAACTTTCAACCACTTTTTTCAAATTTCTAAAATCCTCAATTTTCATCCGATTGACTTGAAATTTGAAAAGCATTTACATATCGGCTAACTGAATTCAACCACCAACTATTTTTGAGATCAGCATAGGCCAAAAGGTCAACATAGGCCAAAGGTCAACAACCATTTCAAATTTCTAAAATCCTCAATTTTCATCCGATTGACTTGAAATTTGAATTGGATATACACATCCACTGAATAAATTCAACCATTCACTGTTTTTGAGGTCGAAAGGCCAAAAGGTCAACATAGGCCAAAGGTCAAGCACTTTTTTCAAATTTCTAAAACACTAAATTTTCATCCGATTGACTTGAAATTTGAACAGGATTTACATATCGGCTAACTGAATTCAACCACCAACTATTTTTGAGATCAGCTTAGGCCAAAAGGTCAACATAGCCACTTTTTTCCAATTTCTAAAATCCTCAATTTTTATACGATTGACTTGAAATTTGAATAGGATTTACATATCGACTTACTGAATTCAAGCACAAACTTTTTTTTTTAGATCATTGCAGGTCAAAGGTCACCCACTTTTTTTTGAATTTCTAAAATCCTCAATTTTCATCCAATTAACATGAAATTTGAAGAGGATTTGCATAACAGCTTACTGAAACCAACCACCAACTATTTTTGAGGTCAAAAGGATGCTCTAATGAGGGCCATTCTGTTTTGTTCTCTTTTGCCAAGTGTCACTCTATGAGTGATTTTTCATTTGTCTGTCTGTCTCTGTCTGTTTGTTTGCTACTTGGCAAAAAGGGAAAAAAAATTTTGCAAGTATGTTTATCACCGGTTTGTGTGTGTGTGCTTGTTTGTCTGTCCGCTCACTTATACTTGCCTACAGGTCACAATTTGAAACCGATCTTCACCAAACTTGACCAAATGGTGGAGTTCGTGGTCCGACAAAATCCTATATATTTTTGAGGTCAAAAAAGTCAAAAGGTCAACATAGTCCAAAGGTCAACCACTTATTTGAAATTTCTAAAATCCTCAATTTTTATCCGATTGACTTCAAATTTGAAAAGGATTTACTGTTTCACCCCACTCTCTGCGGTTAGTGTTTCCCTCCCTCTCTCTGCGGTTGGTGTTTCCCCCCTCTCTCTGTGGTTGGTGTTTCCCCCTCTCTCTGTGGTTGGTGTTTTCCTCCCCCTTCCCTCCCCACTCTCTGCAGTTGGTGTTTCCCCCCAGTCTCTGCAGTTGATGTTTCCTTCCACTCTCTGTGGCTGGTGTTTCCTTCCACTATCTGTGGGTGTAGTTTCCCCCCTCTCTCTGTGGTTGGTGTTTCCCCCACTCTCTATGGTTGTTGCTTCCCCCACGCTCTGTGTTTGGTGTTTCCCTCCACTCTCTGTGGTTGGTGTTTCCCCCCTCTCTCTGCGGTTGTTGTTTCCTCCTACTCTCTGTGGTTGGTGTTCCCCCCCTCTCTGTGGTTGGTGTTTCTCCCACTCTCTGTGGCTGGTGTTTCCCCCACTCTCTGTGGTTGGTGTTTCCCCCACTAGTGGGGTGGCTTATGGAAATGATCGTGACACGCTGGCCCAAAGCACTAAATTTGGCACAGTTATACTTTAGGACCACACAAAACTTTTGAGAGGGGGCTGCCCGATTTTCGAGGCCCAGGTCAAGGTCAGGTCAAGGTCAAAGGTCAAATTATGTGTTTGTCACGTTTTTGCCATATCCAGCTCATAGCTGTCATAGAAACATTATCTCAGTGTCTAAATAATCATTTTTAAGGACAAGGAATCCATTTGTATTATGGCATCGTTTACATGAAGACATATTCTACTGTCTGCTTCTTCGTGATCACTCTCTCCCATTGTGATGTTAGCCTGATTCGATTGGACTCGTGGACCAGATGTAATGTAAACCTGTTTGGTAAGCGGATAGTCGTGTTTGACTACGTCCTCCGTCAGCAGTGTGAAAAGCTCCTCCTTGTTGGTAGGACCCTGTAGAAAGCCAGCGAAGTTACTTGGTAACTTCGTATTGTGGGATACCTTTCTACGTAATCCTTTCCCTCGTTTCTCTCGAGTTGTGGCTTTGAGGCTGTCGGGTCGGTAAATGTCCCAAACGATGTCCATCCTGGAACAGCCTTGAAGTTGCCTTTCTATCCAGGGGATGAAGATATTGTCACTGTATTCGCCGAACGTAGAAGTGTTTTCTTGTGGCAGGGCATGTACAATGGCAGCACCATCAACCACTTTGGCGTCAAAATAAGTGGGTGTTTCTGGCTGGACACTTGCATCAATGCAATGCAATAGCTCTGATTTATTGCTTGGTAGTCGGAGTCTCCCATGCAAAGACAGTGCTGGCGGCCACGGGTGGTTTTCATGTTTGAAGAACACCTCCAGTTTGGTGTTACGGACTTGGGCAGCGACGAACAGCAGACTGAACAGATTGCAGTCACTCTTTATTTCCTCGAATTGCTTTTTCGCTTTTGATTTCATGGTAGTGGAATGTGGACGTTTAAATAGAGGAAGTTGGTTTTTCTTGATGGCCACGTAAATTGATTCATGTCTTTCAACCAGCACTGCCTTGACGTACTTGGAATACTGGTCATTACCCAAAGTTTCCATCGTGTGCAGTGCTTGGACAACCATATCATCCACACAATCATGTTTGTCCAGGGTCATGAGTTCCTTTGATGTCTCCATGAATGGATTCCCCATTGTCACTATGGCATCGCACATATCGTTAACCTGTTTCTGGAACGTTTTCTGAATCGAATGTCCCTGGATGTGACTTTGGGAGGGTTGCTCTGACGAGTGATATAATTCGTGAAACTCTGTGAGGATTCTGGCTTGCTCAGGACCTGCCACCATCCATCGTTTCAGGGCAGCTGGATTTTCAGTGAGACCCGATGGCTCCACCTGATCCCTTCACTGTTTTGTGAATGAATATGGATTAATTCCACTGATTTTAGCGATTTTAGCCCTCTCGTCGGGGATGTTAGCCCCCCCCCCCCCCCCCCAGGCCGGGGACAGCCTGGCGCCGCCACTGCCTATATGGCCGTCACCTGGTGGAACTTCCCATAATAGTAATGGATTCATTGACTAAATATGTTGGTTATGTGACTAAGACCAAGTTTTTTAGGTTATATATAAGCTGGATATTGCAAAAACATGACAGACACATAATTTGACCTTTGACCTTGACCTGACCTTGACCTGGGCCTCTAAAATCGGGCAGCCCCCTCTCAAAAGTTTTGTATGGTCCTAAAGTAGAACTGTGCCAAATGTGGTCCTTTGGGCCAGTGTGTCACGATATCACTTTCCTCCGTCAGCAGTGTGAAATCCCTTTGGAGATCTCGCGAGATCTTGGAGACGGTGGTCAGGGGTTTTCGACGGTCCACACGGTCTCCACGTTTTTCAAAGTTAAGTCTGTTCACAATTGTATTTTGTCGAAACTGTATTTATCGTTCGGTGTGTGAACTTATAGTGTCCCCCTTGGAAGTTTCTTGGTGTTTATCTTTCATATATTAATCGCTTGTTTGCCGCGTCGCGAGCAAGGCCTTGCAGCCTCAGGCTTCCCCCGTCGAAGGTTGTTCATTCCTTCGCTGTTTTGCTCGCTTTTTTGATTTCCCCTTCTCCACCAAGCTTCACCAAACATCTACTATTTGTCTAACGTTGTAACCCCCACACCCCCCCCCCCCCCCCAAAAAACAAAAACAAAAAAAAACAACCAAAAAAACTTTTATTTCCCTTTCTCCTCGTGTGCTTTTGCCTCTGCCCACGTGCGCTGTCTCGCCCCGCCCCCATTTTCCCCTTGCCTTCCACCTTTTGCCCTGTTCAAGTGACTCGTGGTCGTCGCGCTAGGCTTCCTCTCCCCATTGGTATTTTTGTGAATATACGATTGTTCTTCACAGTTCTGTTTAAATATGTTTCAACTATCCCCTTCATTGTTTTATTCAGTGGTTTATTACAACACGCTGTTTTTCTTCTTATTTAAAAGGCTCCTTTCAATTTCCTCTTCATCTCATTCCATTTCAAAAAAATATTCAATCTCTTATGATTCCAAATCACTCCATGCTCTAAATTCTCATTCATTCCATCCCTCCTCCATCGTTCTTAAACGAATCGCTAACTTGAAAATCACAACAAACCCAATTTGTTATATATGTGCATCTTTCATTAATCATCCACTTTCTAAACTCCCACCTTGCCCCTCCCCTTCAAATCTCCCCCCCAACCATCCCTCCCAAATTCTCCCTCCTCCCACCTCCTTCTCAAAGCTGCCTCCTCCCCACTTCCTCTCCCTCCTATGTCATACCCCCACCTCCCCCAACCTTCTACTTTCCTCTGCCCCCCCTCAAACAAACTCTCACTGTGCCTCATTCCATCACCATCAAACCTTTCGTCCTCCTCATCCTTCCCTTTCTTGTAACTCCTCTGTAATCTCTGACACACTATCAACTGCTCTTCCTACATCCCCCTCTCACCCTTCATCTGACCCTACCCCTCCCCTCCCCTGTCCTGCACCCGATGCTCCCCATCTCTCCTCACTAACGGTATGGACCTCAAACATCCGGGGCCTTCGCTCAAACCTGATTGATCTCTCCATTCAGGTTGCTTCTGAAAATCCAGACTTGATCTGCTTAACAGAAACTTTCCTCCTTCAAGATGTCTCTGATTCCTTAATATCTCTTCCTGGTTACTCCCTCCTCCGGTACGATAGACCTGATCCTCGTCCTGGTGGTGGGGTGGCTATCTTTATCAAAAACTCTCTTCCTCACTCTCCCTGCACTGCCCTCTCTCCACCCCACCCACAGGAGTACCTCTGGCTACGGCTTCCTCTCCGCTCCCACCTTTTGTTCATATGTGTTCTGTACCGTCCTCCAAACAGTGATGACTCCATTTACATTTCTCTGTCGGACAACATGGACCAACTTCTATCAACTCATCCAAACTCTCTCTTCCTCATATGTGGTGACTTCAACTGTCATCATGCCAGCTGGCTGGGTGTGGGTTCATCTCTCACCAGCCATGGCACCTCAGCAAAGGACTTCTGCGACTCATTGGGACTGACACAATCTGTCAATTTCCCAACCCGGATCTCAGTCAATGGAGTATCTTCTCTTCTGGACTTGGTTATGACTAACTTCCCTGCAAATGTCTGCTGCTCTTCTTCTGCTCCAATCGGTTCTTCTGATCATGTGCTTGTTAAAGTGGACATCTCACTGGCCATTCTCAGAGAGCCTCCTCAGCGCCGACGAGTCTGGCATTTCACTCAGGCCGACTGGCACGGTCTGCAAGCAGCCATCAATCAACTGGACTGGTCTCCCATCTCTAATGCCTCTGACATCAATTCTTCCTGGGAATTCTTCCAAAGCAAACTGCTCTCTCTCATGCACAGATTTATCCCATCTCGTCTTCAGTTGTCTTACCCTTCCTCCCGTGCATGGTACACTGAATCTTGTGGTGAGGCAGTTGCCCTGAAACAACTTGCCTTTGCGTCTTGGAAGGCAAATCCAACTGAAGGCAATCTCAGTTCCTTCCACCAAGCTCGAAACAAGTGTGTTTCTACCCTCAGGAGTGCCAGGAAGCACTATCTCTCCACACTCAAGTTTGAACTCTCAAACCTGTCTCCTTCCTCCAAATCCTGGTGGCGTCTGGTCAAATCCGTTTCTGGTGTTTGTTCCCCCTCCATCCCCTCCCTTACCTCAAATGGCTACACAGTTGACACCGCACGTGACAAAGCCGAATGCCTCAACTCTGTGTTTGCCTCAAAATCTTGTGTCCCAAACCCATCTCTCTCTGTTCCCACCTTTCCCAGTCGAACCCAACTGCTCCTGGACTCTGTGTCCTTCTCTCCTGACAAGGTGGAGAAGTTTTTATCAAACCTCGACTCTGATTCTGCAACTGGCCCAGATGGCATCAGCCCTCGGTTCCTAAAATCCTGCTCTGCCGCTCTATCTCACCCTCTCTCTGTTCTTTTCACCCTCTCTTTTGCTCAAGGTCATCTGCCAGCATCTTGGAAATCAGCAAACATTACCGCTTTACACAACAAAGGTGCAAAAACAGATCCTTGCAACTACAGACCAATCAGCCTGCTCCCAATTATCAGCAAAGTCATGGAATCCATCATTGCTTCAGATATCAAATCCTTCCTCTTCTCCAATGGCTTGATCTCTGATCATCAATTTGGATTCAGACCAGGTCATTCTACTCTGGACATGTTGCTTCTGCTGTCTCAACAATGGATGGAGGTCCTCAATGCCAAACAGGAAATCAGAGCTGTCTCACTTGACATATCACGTGCCTTCGATACAGTCTGGCACCCAGCTCTGCTCACCAAACTCACCTCCTATGGTATTCAGGGAAATCTCCACTCATGGCTTGCGGATTTCCTCTCTGGTCGTAGGCAACGTGTGGCCCTGAATGGATTTCTCTCATCTTCCCTTCCTGTTCTGGCTGGAGTTCCCCAAGGCAGTGTTCTGGGCCCTGTGCTATTTCTGGTCTTCATCAATGACCTCTCCGACTCTCTGGAAAATCCTCTCTATCTCTTTGCTGATGACTCCACTATCTGCCGCTCCATTCCTCATCCCTCAGATCGGCAGTCTGCAGCCTCCTCACTCTCTGCAGACCTGGACAAAATCACAGACTGGTCAAACAAGTGGAACATGTCTTTCAATCCTGACAAATCTCACACTCTTACAATGTCTCTCCGAAAGGACCGACTGGACAACCCTCCCATCTACTTTCTCAACAATCCTCTCCAAGAAGTTCTGTCGCTCAAGCTTTTGGGTCTCACTATCTGCCATGATCTTTCTTGGGAAAACCACATTTCCAAGCTGGCCTCCAAAGCCAGTCGCCGACTGGGCATCCTCCGTCGTGCGAAGTCCTTCCTTGGCACACCTGAGCTCCTCACCACATACAAGGCTTTCATCCGCAGCTCAATGGAATACTGTTCCCCCCTCTGGGCTGGTGCTCCTGCCTCACACCTTGCTCGGCTTCACGCTGTTGAGGCCAAAGCTTTCAGAATCATTGGAATCTCCTGCGATGTAGTCAACTCCGAGGGCCTTTCACTCACTCACCGCAGGCAGGTTGGTGGTCTTTCTGTCTTCTACCGACTCCTCTCTGGCCTTGCTCCCCCAGCTCTCTCTGTGCTCTGTTCCCCAAATATTCCTTCAGGTCGCACAAGATCTGCCTGCAACCCTCTTATGGTTAAACTGCCAAAGTCTAGGCTCTCTGCTCACCTTCACTCTTTCATTCCCCTTTTCTCCCGCCTCTGGAACAAACTCCCCCACTCCATTCAATCCCACTCCTCCCTCCAGGTCTTTAAAACAGCTGTTCACCACCATCTCTTATCTTCCCCCATCGAAAACCTTGATCTTTTCTACCCCCGGTAATTCACCCCAGAGTCCTTGCAGCGTTCATATGTATTATTCCTCTCCCACTTCCCCCCAAGTCCTCCCGATGTCCCTGCTCTCAAATGTTGTGTTTGTGTCCTTCCCCCTCTCTCCCCATCTTGTCTGCCGCTCCCCTTGTTTTTTTGTGTTTTGTGTGTCGGTTTGTCTTTTTTGTGATTATTGTTAGCTCTTTCACGAGCCTCGATCTTGTATACAAAAAAAAAAAAAAAAAAAAAAAAAAAAAAAAAAAAAAAAAAAAAAAAAAAAAAAAAAAAAAAAAAAAAAAAAAATCACTTAAATTTGGACTTTAGCCACCCCACTACACTCTGCGATTGGTGTTTCCTTCCACTCTCTGTGGTTGGTGTTTTTTCCCCCTCTCTCTGTGGGTGGTTTCCCCCCCACTCTCTGTTGTTGGTGTCCCCCCCTCTCTGTTTGTGATTGGTCCCCCCCCCTCTCTGTTTGTGATTGGTGTCCCCCCCCTCTCGCTTTGTGATTGGTGCCCCCCCCCCCCTCTCTCTGTGGTTGGTGTTCCCCCCTCTCTCTGTGGTTGGTGTTTCCTTCAACTCTCTGTGGTTGGTGTTTCTCCCCACTCTCTGTGGTTGGTGCCCCTCCCCCCCCCCCCCCCCCCCACTCTCTTTGTGTTTGGTGTTTCTTTCCACTCTCTGCGGTTGGTGTTTCCCCCCTCTCTCTGCGGTTGTTGATTTCTCCCACTCTCTGCGGTTGGTGTCCCCCTCCCCTCTCTTTGTGGTTGGTGTTTCCTCCCTTCTCTCTGCTGTTCCTTTTGTCCTGTTCCATATTGATCCGTTCAGTGCACTAATAGTCTCGTACCGTACCTGCTCCTCCACAAGCCTCGACAGTAGACACAAAAAAGAACAGCACAGGACAAAGACGTTAGTAGATCGTGTCCATTAACATGAATTAAAAGGAGATTGATGGACAGTGGACAAAGACGTGCCTTATTACGAATTTGAACCTGGCTTGCATGCATCCTTTTCCAGGAGCTCAGATGGGAACACGAACAGGTAAACAATAACAAACATTACTTCTGAGAATGGTGTTGTCCCACATCCCACCGGAAACATGTTGTTGGATCATTCTCACCCAGGTCTTGCCGACTGCATGGAGACAGTTTTCCATCCCATCATCTCTGAACCTCACCTTTCTTTTGTCCATCCACATCAATCCGCCATCTACCCCCATCCTCCAACCCACTACAGCACACCTGATATCTCAGCGCACAATCATTCTTCAGAAGCCGACACCTGGTTTCCCTTCACAGGTGTCAGCTCATTGTTCACCTGCATTCCTCATTTCTTCATCTCTCGATTCACTTCTCCTCTTTCCATTAAGTGGTTGATTTCAAGGCTTTTCATGTCATTCATATCTCCAGGCAGGAGTTTGAGTTTGGGGTCTCCTTTCTGCCCACTGCAAACATGTTGTTGATCATTCTCACCCAGGTCTCCCCAACTACAGACAGAAGGTTTTCTATCCCATCATATCTGAACCTCAACTTTCTTCTGTCCATCTCCTGTCAGGAATCCGAGTCCAAGACCAACTGATTTCATGTGTCTGATGCTTGCCTCGTGGTCCTCTTCTCATCTTTCAATCATGTCATTCATCATTTACTTATTAGTCCCCTACTGGTGTACACCGGAGGGGACTATAGGTTTGCACGCCGTCCGTCAGTCCATCAGTCTGTCAGTCCATCAGTCCGTCACACAAAGAACAGTTTTCCGGACTTTTTTTCTAAACGCTTAATGCTAATGATTTCAAACTTGGCACATGGTTTCCTCATGATAAGTTACAGATCAAGTTCGAACTTCACGACGTTTCGATCATTTTTGACAGTTATGGCACTTTGAACTTTGGTAATTCTGATAATTCTGATGCTCCTTAACTCAGTGCCATTTTAAGTTTTAATTTCCTTTAAAAACCAATTTCTCTGCAAGATAATTGGACCGATTGAGATCAAATTTTCACCATAGGAGGGACTCGGTCTGTAGAATATTGTAATGGTATTTATGACGTCACAGGTCACGTGGTTCGTCCGCCATATTGTTTTTCGTGAAAACACGAAAACCCCGTTTTCTCTGCAACGGCTGAACAGGTCGAGGCCAAACTTTGCAGACAGACGCATACCCATGACGAACAAAAACGTCAACGAGCATGACGTCATGCGTCACATGGTTTCAGAGTTATGACGTTTATAAGCATGAACCTTTAAAACCAAGCTCCTCCCTCATTTTTGATCCAATCGAGGGGAAACTTCACAAATCTGTTCAGCATGTCAGTCTACTAAAATGTCATTTTGGAATTTGCGATAGGGCACGTGGTTTGGCAGATATCGTTAATTAAACGAAATTTTTTTTTTTTAATGGATATATCTTGAATCGCCAGTACCTCAGACCGTGAGTTGTTAATAAATTATATAATTCACACAGTGCAATACGTGCAGGCCGCTCCACGGAGCGACATTGCAGGCATAAGCGAGGCGAGGCGTGACACACATGTGTCTCAGCATACCTCAGATGAAGTTTGAAAACCAGCATCAACCGTGCATAAATTTGCATATTCGATCATTTTTGACAAAGTTATGGCACTTTGTTTATTCTCGAGTTCTCCTCAAGCCGCAACGCGTGCCCTCAGTCTCGTCTTGCGAACGTCAAAATCGCGACAGAGCGCGCTCTTTTAGGAGGGGCGGAGTCAAGCCGAGCAACATATATATACACACATCGATCATTGATCTTGAAAAACAACGTATTTTCTCGTGCTTCTGCTGACCTGTCTGTGAGGTGTATAAATCGAAGTCCCGAGTGCGAATCACAGGTGAGCCCGTCCTGAGGTAATTAGTGATTGGGAACGATTCAGAACCTGTAGGTAAATAACCCTTGGTAATTTCCCCAACAGTTTTCCGGACTATAATTTGGAGTGCGGTAAGTCAAAGCTGTTAATATTCCTTGTGTACAATATGCTGTAATCGTGGACTGTTCTTTAAAATGCTTTCCTAGAATAAGCATCAAGTCAAAAACGTTTTCACTGAGTTTTGTTTCCATTGACACAATTCTTCATATCAGGCAAGAATACATTGAATTCACATAGTTTACCAATAAATCAACAATACATCTAGGGAGGTTGGAGTGTCACTTTACCATATGCTTCTGTGCATATAATCTGCGTGAATACTTCTTTAAATATGTATCTGATACTCTGTCCTCTTAGCAGTATACACAGTACGCGTCAGAAGTAACCTAGCTTCCACGGTCTGCAGATAACCTAGTCAGGATAACCCGGTCAGGATAACCCGGTCTCACATCATCCGCGCCCACATTCAACCGTGCATAAATTTGCATATTTAATGAGATTCGTCTGTCACACTTTGGTTTCGTGCGATAACTCCACCAAACATTGGCTGATTTCAACAACATTTTGTACACACATGTGTCTCAGCATAACTCAGATCAAGTTTGAAAACCAGCATCAACCGTGCATAAATTTGCATATTTAATTAGATCCGACTGTTCGTCTGTCACAGTTTGGTTTCCGTACGATAACTGCACCAAACATGGCTGATTTCAACAAAATTTTGTACACACATGTGTCTCAGCATAACTCAGATCAAGTTTGAAAACCAGCATCAACCGTGCATAAATTTGCATATTCGATCATTTTTGACAAAGTTATGGCACTTTGAACTTTGGTAGGGGACATGTATTGCAGCGCAATACTCAGAATGTTTGTTCAAACTTGTGTTTATCTCACAGGTAAAGTAAAGGTGATAAACACAGTACAGAACAACATTGTACAAATGAAACCACTAATTCATGGGTTTTCTTTCTTTCTTTCTTTCTTTGAACCAATACACTGCCTAGTTGACCTTGGATTCCATAGACAGAGAGTTTGGAGAGTGATGCAGGATACCAGACTGTATCAAAAGCATGAGATATATTCAGAGTGACAGCCCTGATCTTATTTCTGACATTGAGGGCCTCCATCCATTGTTTGGTGAGTAGAAGCAGCATGTTCAAGGCGAAGTGACCTAATCGGAAACCAAATTGGTGATCTGAGATGAGGTTGTTGGAGACGAGGAAGGATTTCATATCAACTGCAATGATGGATTCCATGACCGATTGACCGTGCTGATGATTGGAAGTAAGTTGATCGCAGTTGAGGGGATCAGTTCTTACACCTTTTTGATGTAATGCAGTGATGTTGGCAGATTTCCAAGCAGATGGAAGATGACGTAGCGCAAATGACAGGGTGAAAAGGGAAGACAGAGGATTGAAAGAGCAGCAGAGCATGATTTTAGGACATGTGAGTCCGGTCCAGTTGCAGAGTCAGCGTTGAGAGTTGAAAGAACCTTCTCCACTTTTTCAGGTACAAAATACAAAGTCCAGGAGAAGTTGAGTACTAGAGGGAAGGGTTGGTACCGCGAATGAGGGATTGGGGACACGATTTGGAAACAAACACATAATTGAGTCATTTAGCCTTCTCACGAGCGGAGTTGGATGTGTTGCCATTTGAGGAAGACGGAAGGGATGAAAGGGGAGTATACTCCAAAGACAGACTTAACCAGGCACCACCAGGTTTTAGCGGAGGGAGACAAGTTTGAAAGTTCATTTTTGAGGTCAGACAGTTGTTGTTTTCTGGCTCTCCTGAGACTTTTTGGAATGCACTGAGATTGCCTTCGGTCAGATTAGCCTTCAAGGAAGAGCAAGCAAGTTGTTTCAATGCAAGTGCCTTACCACAGGACTCAGTGTACCATGGGTGGGAAGCAGGGCAGGTTTCTGTGAAAGAATTCCCTGGTTGAGTTAACATCAGGGGGTGGCCGGGGGAGGCAGTGGACATCGGAGACCAGCCCTGAAGAGAATTGGCTGCTTACAGTCCCTGCCAACCTACTTGAGTGAACTGGCAGACTCGCCGACGTTGAGACAGCTCTCTGAAAATATCCAGAGATGTTGACTTTTCCAAGCACATGATCAGAAGAACCGATTGGAGCAGAAGAGCAGCAGACATTTGCAGGGAAGTTTGTCATCAAGCCGAGAAGGGAGGATTTGCCATTGGGATAAATCTGGGTGGGAAAGTTCAAAGATTTAGTCAGTCCCATTGAGTCACAGAAGTCCTTTGCTGAAATGCCATGGCTGATGAGCGAGGTACCAAGACCCAGCCAAGATGCTTGGTGACAATTGAAATTGGCACATATGAGGAAGAGATCGTTAGGATGAGTGGATTAAAGTTAAAAGTCCATTGTTATACAAATTGGATTCATTATAATGTTTTAGTCGTCGAGCTATCCCATTTGCCTTGTATGGATCTGACGAACTCTGTTAAAGTGGTCACAGTGGTGACCCCAGGAGGGTCTCGGGCCTGTTTGGCCTCATTACCTGCTGCGGTGGGAAACCCAAAATGACCGGGCATGCATTCTAATGCAATGCCTCACTTTCGATACCCCAATTCGCGAACCACGTGGAGGTCGCCAGATGCCGGCATGGTTCATGCGACACTACTCGCCACAAACCAAGTTCATCATTTGCCAGACGGTTCAGCGATCAGAGCAACCTGAATCACTCATAAAGACCAGGTTAATGTGCAGTTGTGTAATAGGCCATGGGCCACATATGGTCCACAAGCATCCCCCCCACCTCTAAACCAAACCAACTTTTTTTGAAGCCCAGAGGCATACTAAACACGATTCCAAATGTTACCAAGAAAACTTTAGGGATGCAATGCCCATTTCGGCTCAACAAAGTAGGGTACCCTCATAATTATGCCGACGCTCTCCGACGTCGACCGAACTTTGACTACTGATTATAATCTTCCACCAGAGGCCTCAAATAGCTCCTATTTCAATATATGATATACCAAATGAAAGATTATGAGCTGTTCTTTTTGAATATGTGGTAAATGAAACTATTGGGACAACTAGTTAAATAAACAGCTCTGCGGAACACAATAATTCAACCCGCGACTGCTTCTTCAATGAAATATTGGTATTTATTTCACAATCAGATTTTTTAACATTTATTTACATGGAAACTTTTCAATGTTGTATTAATCTCTTCATCGTGTATTACATTTGCTTTCAGGCGATACCTTCATATTTTTTCTAACAAGAGCCAATCTGAAATAACAGCCATTTGAATGTTTTAGATTCAACGTTTTGGAACGTTAACATGTACTATATTAACAATCCAGTTGCACAGCAATACCTATATTACATAACGTTTTTATATGCATATATACTAAACTGATTTTAAATTTCTTTTGTTGAGAATACAAGATACTAAGCAAACATGTTTATTTATTTTAATCAATAGTTGTGACTCTATCCAATATGGCCATCACATAGTGCCAAAAATCGCTTAACCCTCAAAGCTTTGACAAAGAGAATGTACACATATTCTGCTAAACATGTTTGTTACACACACAATACTAAAAAAACCACACACACACACACCCCTAAACACACACACCTACACACACACACACACACACACACACACACACACACACACACACACACACACACACACCAATAAGCCGTTTGCCCGGGTGTGGTGCCCACAGCCATCGGCGGTCACAGACACACAGACATTTCATTTTGAATTATACATATCAAATATAACATAAAACACAGGAACACATCTGGTTAATCAATTACATTATAGACAAATTTGAAACATGGACAAACATGATTTAGTGTTCATTCTATGTCACTGTCTGTTTCATCTCCATCCAGGGTACTGTTCTCAGCCATGAGTGCATCATCATCATCATCGTCGTCGTCGTCGTTATCGTCGTCGTTGACTGTACCAGGAGCAACGGTACGGGCTAGATCCGAGAGTTGTGCAGGCAACATAGTTCCGTCATACCACAGAGGTTCGAGATGCTCGTCTGTTTGTGTCCATCCGTGGCCATTGTGTGCCAGCGGAACATCAGGTTTAGGAATATGTGCTCGTTTCCAGATTCCCACTTGATAGTTGACTCGCGCAATGTGCTGAAGCAAGCTTCTTCTACAGGGAGGTAAAGTGGCCATGTCGATGTTTTGTGAAGGCGTTAGTATCTCATCACGAGCACATAGCTCATTTATCCTGAGGAGTCGCAGGTCATCCACTTTTAAAACCCTTGGTCTACCATAGATGGCACATGTGAAGGCTTCAAGGTCATCCAGATAAAGCTGTGAAGGAATGTCCCAAGTATCACCCAGCTGTGCCAACACTGGAACATATCGAGGGATTTTCAGCAGTGTTTTCATAGGCTTTACTTTTCCTATCCCTCTGAATGCACTTGTTGTATCACAGCCGCAAAAGGCATGCAGAGCCATGAGAGCCGTGCAGTATTCGTGGGAGTAGTTATGGGCCAGTTCTGAGATATTGATCAGCTTCTTTTTATTCCCTGTTCCTGTGTCAAAGAGGACTGTGATATCAGCCAGTCGGTGTGCATAGTGCAATAGAATGAAGAAGACGTCTGTGTCAGGACTTTTCACTCGCACATAGTTGAAGTTCTTGCTTTGAGCATACTCACAGTAGAGTATAATCCTCGAGTCTGTTTCTTCTTGTGATGAGGTCATCGAATCTAATAAGTGTGATGAAGTTGTTGTCCCATCTTCAGATGTCAGCTT
The DNA here is from genome assembly GCF_964187855.1 of Myxine glutinosa. Taxonomy (NCBI): domain Eukaryota; kingdom Metazoa; phylum Chordata; class Myxini; order Myxiniformes; family Myxinidae; genus Myxine; species Myxine glutinosa. The sequence continues at coordinate 385,429,497 of NC_136261.1, forward strand.
ATGTGGCACCCCATCACATATCAGTATCACGTTTCGTCCATGAAGCTTTGAGGCATACTCATCCGTTCTCCACAACCTGAGCAACATCTGGATAAATTGAAGTTTGTTCTCGTCATTTGACAGGAACTGTTTCCAGTCTGGAGGCTTCTTGGTCGCTCCTCCTTTGATGATCAATTTGTTCCCAACACCTCTCCTCTTCCGTTCCATTGCTTTAACAGAGGTTGGCAGGTACATGTCTGTGCTGAATATGACGTTGTGAGTGTTTGACATGGTGTCAAAAACTTTAGAGCAGATTTCACTGAAGCTTCCGGGAAGATCTTTGAGATAGTAGAAGCATGCATTGCCATCATGCACAGTGAGGGTGTCGTTCTCTGGTGGTATGATGGCATTCTCACACTCCTTGGTCAAGTGGTGAAAGGCTTTACTCTTGTCTGTTTTCGCGAGAAATCCATCTGAAGTCCCAAGGCTGTAAGAAACTGGAGTCAGGGGATACGTCATCAGCTCCTTGAGATCGAGTTGTAGTCCTTCGTTTTGAGACTTCATGAATAGCTTGAAAGCAACATTGCCTTGTTGTTTGTATTGTATGAGTTTTTGCTTTCCTGAGCTGATGATTGATACCTTGTTCATGCTTCCCAATGTCCGCAAGTTCATTCGTTTTATTGGCTCAAAGAACTTGCTGTCAGTCTGGAGTCGCTCGATAATGAATGCTTCTTTAGCACGTCTGCCCAGGTTCTCAGCTGCTAGTACGTCCTTGACAACATCATCCGATGCTGCTGCACCAGACGAAAGGATCAGGAGTTTATCTTTGGTTTCCACGTCAAATGGATTCAAGAAGCTTTCAATAGCCTCGCAAGTTTTCACAACATTTTTCTCACTTCGAAGGATCTCTGTGGGGCGAACGTCTCGATGTTTCATTCCCTCTCCAGAGTCGGCCAGCATATTTGCCATGCTGAGAGTAGCATTAACATACTGCGACCTTGCATGTATGGTTCTCACCCAGCGCTGGTAGGCACTGTAATTCGTCATAATACCTGAAATTCCTGTACCTCCACCACCATGAGACTTGGCATGACGCATAAACGTTTCTTCCATGGTCTTGTCCACGTCACACCTATTGCCAGGGATAAACGAACGTGCCACACTTATGGCACCCCTCTCAAGGAGTTCCTCTGCTCCAGGATGAGATGTTTCTATGTTGGCTATGAAGACTGAAAAGAAGGTCGTGTAGCGAGCATAGTTTTGTGCTCCAAAGCTGAAAAACAAGTCGCTCATCTGGCTGATACACTGAGAGTAGAGCTGAAAGTTGTTCACCTTTACTGCCTCAATCAGCGATAGTACGAGACCAAAATGATCCATGTAGCTAATCCACAGCTGAGCTGTTTTCCCTAGCTTTCCAGATCGAACTTCACTGCAACATTTGGCATATCGCTTGATGTGCTCAGTGATGCTCTCGTCAGATAGAACTGCGTTCAGGTTTTCCGCATTTGGCGAATCAATCAAATGTGTTAGTCTATCCCTTGAGTCATCAGGGAGACTGGTCATCAAAAGGTCAGCATTGTCCTGTTTGCTGAACTGTTCCATGAGTAGTCGTTGCAGTGACTCTAACATGACCTTGTGGCAATGCATTGCTCTTTCATAATGTTTTCCAGTCATCACACCTGTCAGTGAACCAGAACCAATCAACCCAGCTTCTAGCAGGATATCAGACAGACCAGAGCCAAACATCTTCTTGCCGATCACTTTCAGATATGCGCAGGCGAGATGAAAGGTTCCAATCAACACGATGTGTCTCTCGTATCGTATTGGGTTGTTCCATATCAGGGGGAATGCCTTCATGCATACCCCCAAGTCGAATGTGGTAATCACATAGTGTTGATCGACTTCACTGGTTGCCTGCTCAGAATACCGAAGGCATTCCTGTACAGTCTTGTACTCTGTTATCGGTTCAGCTATGACTGGGTAATAGTCGATAGATGTTAGACTTTGAGGAACTGTTCCTGTCTGCGACAGGAAACCATTCCAGCTTGCAACCTGTTGCTCATCTTTGCATCGATTTCTCAGTAACACCCAGAGGGTCTGTAAATTCATTGATTCTTCACGTGCTTGAACAGCACCAGGATATGTAAGCTGGTTGATGACAAGCAATGGACTATTGCGACGTGCCACGTAACAGTCTGCAAGAGAATCCTGTTTCTTCAGCGTCATTGATCGTTGCTTGTTCTTTGGTAGTGCTGGGATTTCTGGTTTTGAACCACCTGTCTCAGATCCTTCGATATCTTGGAGCAAGATCCCATGAGCAGTGTGGACAGAGGACTTGCCAGTCATATCATTAAGCAATTGGTCAAAGTTGTCGAATTCTGAGTGAAATACACTGGGTGCTGTGGGTGACCTTACGATCTGACTTGACAGCATTGAGGATGTTTCAGTCACAGCCTCAGCCAATGCTGTCTCGAGCTCCAAAGAAAAGCTGTAACTCTCACAATGACCAAGACGATTTAAGAGTGTTACTAGCTTCTCACTCCGAAACAGGTGCCGAATAATCATACACAGAAGTATGTGCTTTGGGTGCTTCCATGATCCATTTGTTGCCGCTCGACAGAGGTCTTGACCTATTGACTGAACAAGTCTATGAACTCTTGCTGATGTATGAACTGCTTTGCCAGTTATCGCATAGAGTAAGAAACGTTCAATTTCTGCTGGAATTACTATCTGGTTGTTGGTAAGGTCTTGAGCTGTTGGTGGCCATTTGACCTCTGTAGAGTTATTGTATGCCTCTTGTATTGACTGGTGCATTTGTGTGCCGACAAGTGCAACTGTGTCTTCTGAAGCTAATTGATAGGCTTTTCGAACAGCTGAATCGACATTAATTTGAGTATTGTATACCAAGTATGATTGGAAATCTCCCATTTGACAAAATCCCAGGCTCCTTTGGTAAGCATCATATTTCTCGAGCTTCTTCTTGAGGTTGGTGCTCCTGAAGTTGGGATTCGGGTGTGGACTGTCCTGAAGCCTATTGGTGTAGACCTTCATTCAGCAAGACAGATAGCTTCATAATTTTCTTCTCAGCAATAATTTCTTTGTCAACCACTTTTGTCACTTCTGCCATTGCCATCTGGTGAGCTTTTTCTACTTCACGCTGTCTCTCTTGTTCATCAAGTCGATCACTTCGCCATTTTTCAGGGTTCTGTGTGTATCTGTTTCGACATGACCTGTGAAACTTTGCTTCACATGCAAAGAGGTCATGCCCCCTGATGCGTAAAAGGAGAGTTTCATCATTTTGCACCTCTGCTACATCAATGACATGTTTCCAGCCTTCCCGTTCAAAGTCTATGAGGCCTTCGGTTGTCCAGCTGCCTTGGATTTTTACTTTCTTTCTTGCTTCTGATCTGCAGAAGATACAATCAGCATGGAAGATAATGTGATCACTAGATGATCGGCGGGTTGATCGGGATTCTGGCAAAGATGATGTTTCTGCTTCTTTTAAGCGGTTCAGATTCATCGTAAAACGTTGATAGCATTCCCGGTGAAAACCATGCACTTCTTCAATAATGTCAGGTAGTTTTCTGCATGATTCTTCAAGTCGATAGGGTGAATCTTGAGGTTCAGCCATTCTTCTACGCTTGATCTCCTTCAACTTTTCCATCTTCAGTTCCGGATCCTTTACATTCGTCATCAGCTGTATTTGGTCCATACTTCAGCCCTGGTACGTGTATGATGCAAATGGGTTCCGTGTCAGATGTACAATGATTTCGCTTCTTGTGGGATGTCGAAGCCATGGTTAGATGCACGGTTCTCCAAGTATAGATGTCAGCATCGCAGTCTAAGTCCTACTCGCATCTGAAAGTACACATAAAATAAGAATTAAAAAAGCAGTTACTATTTTGCTTAAGTTAATAACAGGGGTTATTTATCCATATATCAAGATATCCATTATTTATAATTAGTATAATCTGCAAATAGAAAACTTAAATATGTAAATTGACAGCAGTTAAACTTAATTAATTCAAATGGTTGTTACCTGTTTTCTTCCATATTGAGGAGAGATCTTAACTATGTATTTAAAACATTCATTTGTGGAAAATGAATCTGAAATGCAACTAAAATAGGCATGGGTTACATATTCATTTCTTTTAGTGACAATCCCCATAGTTGTAGGAGAGGGCACTGTCATGTCACTTTTGGTGGCAAATTTGGATTTTGCTAGCTAGTGACAATTTTTCTTGTGATCTAAAAAGTGAATCAATTAATTACAATGCATTTAAAAACATTACGGGATCATGCCGATGGGTATTGCCTGCATAACTGGATTCAATATAGTGCATGTTAACGTTCCACAACGTTGAATCTAAAACATTCAAATGGCTGTTATTTCAGATTGGCTCTTGTTAGAAAAAATATGAAGGTATCGCCTGAAAGCAAATGTAATACACGATGAAGAGATTAATACAACATTGAAAAGTTTCCATGTAAATAAATGTTAAAAAATCTGATTGTGAAATAAATACCAATATTTCATTGAAGAAGCAGTCGCGGGTTGAATTATTGTGTTCCGCAGAGCTGTTTATTTAACTAGTTGTCCCAATAGTTTCATTTACCACATATTCAAAAAGAACAGCTCATAATCTTTCATTTGGTATATCATATATTGAAATAGGAGCTATTTGAGGCCTCTGGTGGAAGATTATAATCAGTAGTCAAAGTTCGGTCGACGTCGGAGAGCGTCGGCATAATTATGAGGGTACCCTACTTTGTTGAGCCGAAATGGGCATTGCATCCCTAAATTTTTCTTGGTAACATTTGAAATCGTGTTTAGTATGCCTCTGGGCTTCAAAAAAAGTTGGTTTGGTTTAGAGGTGGGGGGGATGCTCGTGGACCATATGTGGCCCATGGCCTATAATTAAAGAAGAGGAAAAATGGGAGGGTACACCATTCTGGATGTGGTGGATCTCTGGGTGGCTCCTGCGAGATTGATCGGCTGTCTCTGTGCAACGGGCTTGTTCGAGAGAACTGTCTGGGGCTATACAACAACAACAACAACAACAACAACAACCTCTTACCCCTGTTTAATACCAGCTGCCCCCCCCCCCCCTACCCCACCCATCACATTTAACTGATGCTTCCTTTGTAATTTTTATCAATGTGGAGAGAAAAAGAGTTTCACTTCAACTTCTTCATTTTTAGCAAACTGTCCCATCATTACCCTCGCCAGAGGAGATGGTATTGCATTTGAGTCCGTTTGTTTGTTTGTCTGTTTGTTTGTCTGTTTGTCTGTTTGTCTGTTTGTCCGCACAGAATAAATATGATTTTCTCTGCAACCGTTGGTCCGATTGATAGGAAATTTTCACCATAGGTGCAACTCCACCTGCAGAATTTTTTTATGATAATTATGACGTCACAAGTCACGTGGTTCGCCCGCCATCTTGGAAAAATCGAAAAAAATTGCACCTCTATATCTCAGAAAGCCCTGAATAGAAAAAAATGAGACATGGCTCATTGTAACGAACTCTCCATGGGGAATAAAATATGTTAATGATGATGTCATAGGTGCCTCCATTATGATGTCATAATTCGACAAGTACAATAATGAATCCAATCAAGATGATATTTTTTGAGCACCATGTCGGCATAAACTGGTGGAGAAAAAATAATAATGATGACGTCATTGGTCACGTGGTTCGGCCGCGATCTTGGAAAAACTGAAAATCTTTGCACCTCTATGTCTCCGAAAGTGCTGAATAGAAAAAATTGAGACATGGCTCATTGTAAAGAACTCTCCATGGGAAATAAAATATTTTATCTCCACAAGAGATTTTATCCACATGGTGACCAATGGAGTGGTTGAAGAGGAAAATATAATTTAATATTTACTCTTCTGGAATGATTCTGATTTAGATGTAGAAAATCCTCTTCAGCAGAACAAATTCTGGCAAATCTAATAAGCTGAGATGAAAACACGCTGTCGCTTATTTTAACCAGTACATTACTATCCGGAAAAGTGTACAAGACAACAGAAAAAACTAAAATAGTCTACTTTTATGATCCGCATTTGTACTGAAAACAAATCCTATTAATCAGCTGATCAAAATACTCATAATTAATCACACAAATATCGTCAATATAATGACATGTAGAATACAACGTTTTAGTGAAGCCTAACTTCTTCTCCTTCATCAACTTTTGCACAAATGAAAACTCACAATAAACAAGAGAAATGTCCGCTAATAGTGGGCGACAGTTGCCTCTCATTGCAATACCTTTTATTTGTTGAAATATTTTCCTACAAAAAGATAGAAAAGTGTTAAACAAAATCTTACTATAATTCAACAAATGTCTGTCTGTCTGTCTGTCTGTCCATTCGAAGGTACCGTAAAAACTGCTGAACCGATCGCAACGATATTTTGGGTGGATAATCCTGGGATCTCCAGGAGTAAAATAGGCTATTTAGTTTTCCCAATTTCAGCTTTCGTCTCCAGCATTCTCAGGTTTGGACTCCCGCATAATATTCGCGTTCGCATAACGTTCATTGTGACTATGTTTTAATTGTGACGATGTTGTTTTCCCGGGTGCCGCACAAACGACTGCACCGATCGCTGCACAGCTGCACCGATCGAACTCGATGACCTCGGACAAAGACCTTTTATAAGGACATGGGTTGAATCCCTGCTTGAGAGAATTCCAACCCCCTCGCCGCCATCATGGCTGTCTCATCAACTTATAATCCCATGAGATATGCAGAAAGGACGACTCAAAACCAATATAAACATCATTAAACATCATTCATATGTAAACATCATTAAAAGTAAATAATGACCTCGGCCAAAGTTCAAACGACATTTAATCTCTACATGAGGGAATTCCACATAGCTATTTGGGCAGTGAATACACTAACAGATCGCTGTTTTCATCGATCTTGCCAAGGCCGTAACAGCTATCGGCTCAAAATCCTTTTAACTGTTGATTTGGTAGTTTTTACAATGAAGGAAACATTAACAATGTTGTTAAAAGTTTATTTTGTGATTAATTGGAGTTATGTTGTTTGGAATGAACAAAGAGACATCGAGTTCAAGTGAATGACGACATGCCGTGATGGTTTCTACTTTCTGAACGTGAACTTCACGGATCGCCATATACAGATTCGCCCCGGACCCACGATCAATGTTTCTATGCGTGAACGTACCCGTATGCGATCGTAGCTGTCATATTCATGAATATGAATATGAATCGTTTAAAATACAAAAGGCCTTCAATTTATGATATTTTACCTTTTCATTTGGGCCTCCCAATTGAAGCCCCACCCGTAGGGCGGGTACCGTTGCTGGTATTATTAACAGCATCTTTCAATTTTTGTTGGTCAAAACAATTAAAACCCACATGTTTTTGTTGAAAAGGTTGACTTATCAAACCTGATTCATAAAAGAATATTGTTCCGTTTATAGGGGATAGGCTGTGATTACTTTAGACCAGGTAGATTTGTGTAGATTAGTGTGCTCCAATTGACGTGAAGAAGAAGAAGAACCACCATGTAATAAGTAGGGAATTTGTTTAGCCCTGATATCGGACTAAGGTGTATCTTCATTCCCATTACGAGGAATGGGGCATGTTAAATAGCTCAGGGATTATGGGTAAAATATCCCTCGCATGTTGTTCCCTCTGTGATTTATCCCGTTGTCTCTTATGGCACCGCAATCGACGCTAGTTAGAATCGTCCATTTAAACTACACTAAATAATAATAAAACTAACCGGAAACCCAGATGACACACTTGGGCTGATTATCCTGACTGGAAAGGACGCATAGGAGGAAAGATCTTTGAAGACACACAACGAGGAGCCGTGATTGGCCAGGGTTCTTGATTGACAGGGAAGGATGAGAAAGAAGGGACTCGCTGATTGGTGAAGGGAAGGACGAGTAAAAAGGGACTCGCTGATTGGAAAAGCACAACCGATGACGTGAGAGAGCGGCGTGTAAAGTAGCGGACATTTTCCTTCTCGTTTTTGGATGCCATTGCGAGCGGTCATGAATGCTGCTCTCCTCCCCCTTATTGGTTTTGGGTCTGGCAATAACGGTTGTGTGCAGGCATTTACACCTCGTTACACTGTTCGCCTGGAGTCTGGGCATTGAGAGCGAACATTCCCTCTTGCGCCTCTCGTTCCAAAAGCGATAGTGCACAGGGAGGATTCATTGCGAGCAGCCATGTTCCGGCATTGGGCTGGTGGACATGAGGCGGAAGAGCCGTGCCTGAGAGCTGCGGTTTTCCCCAAGCGGGAGCGACTAGCTGTGCGACAACCCCTGTTTGTTTCGCACGCAGGGCCAGGAGTGAGGGGAAGCACAGTGAGGCCTGTTTCGCACCAATGAGCGCATTTCGCATGCAAAGCCGCCAACGCCCTGGATGATTTTGACTACCCTGACGAGACCCCACCAGTGATCAGAGTTAAGTGCACCCACACCCACATTTATTTTCCATATCGTCATCTTGCCCTGTGTCTGTGTTTGGGTCTGTTGCGGGAGCACTCCATATAGGAAATTTAGTTTCATTGTGTTTTATTTTGTAACCGGTGTCTCACTAATAAAGCCGGAATTTGGTACATTTTAATCTCGCCTCGGTTTGAGTTATTTTCTGCAGGTCTGAGGACTGCGGTGGGATCCGTGCAGGTAAGTGCTCTTCAGCATCCTTCTCCTCCCCCTCCCCTTTCCCTCCCCCCTCCCCCACGTGTATTAACTCCGCCACATTTTGAACCGAGTGCCTCAGAGTAAAGCTCGTTTGGCCTTCCCTGCTACCCTAAGGTATTCACCAAGGGAAGACATGTGACAATATAATAAGAACTAAAAACTTTATCAATTACACTAAAGAGTGCAGTTCCATTGGTAAATGTGCTTGTGTTTCTGTCGGTTTGTCTATCAATGTCTGCAGATGGACGGACCCCGAGGCTGGACCCAAACTCCGCAAATCCAAAGAGCAGGATCTCCCAGGACCTCAGGACGGTGACCATAGCCAGGACCAAATATGCGTACCCAGAACATCCTGATCGATTTGATTTTTATCTGCAAGACTTCTCCTCTGAGAGTTTCTCCTCGGGTCGTCACTACTGGGAGGTCGATGTGAGTTTGAGTAGTTGGTGCAGAATTGGAATCTGTTTAAACTCCATGGGCAGAAAAGGGGGAATGGAAGAGTGTGCGTTGGGAGGGAATCTCAAGTCTTGGTGTTTGGAGAAACGTTATAATAAATACTCAGCATGGCACAACAATCGAGAGACCACCCTGTCTGTTCCGGGGAATCCTGAACGGTTGGGATTCTTCTTGGATTACGATGCGGGAGAGTTGACGTGTTTCGGGGACTCACAGGACCTGGTCGTGTTCAGGGGGACCTTCAAGGACCCCGTTAAACCCGCTCTTCGGGGTTATCTCTGTGATGATTCCGTCCAGTTTTGCTCTTTTTGATGATTCTGTTCGTTCTGTTCAATTCGTGATGAAAGTTTATTTCATGAAACGTATAAAGTGAAGTTTCCTTTGGGTTAAAATCAATAAAATTGTTTACTTGTGCATGACGGTGACTAATAATTAATGTTTATATTATAACAAGAATGACCGCACTGTGGTCACAACCTGCAACAAAATCCGGTAACTGGGCCAGGAAACGCGCACTTAAAGCGCTCTTTAGAGATAGCTTAAACAATCTTAAAGTGGATTTACGTTCAATCCCATCCAGCTGGAAATCTGCTCTTGTTGTCCCTCACCCCAAATGAGCACGACCCTCTGAAAATCGAATGACTTTTCCAGCCAATTGCATTAACCTCATTGGTAATGAAGTGTTTGGAGAGAATCGTTATGAGATTTCTTCTCGTCACGAGTGAATCACATCGACACATTTCAATTTGCTTATCAACCAAGGAAAATCTATCAAAAAATCTATCAATGTTACCCACGAGCTACCTTCAGAGACTTCTCCTCCACATTCAACACAATTCAACCATTTACCGAATGTTGAAGAGGCTTCAAACCCTGAATGTCAATCCATCTCTCATTCTGTGGATCAACACTCTATCAGAGCAACACTCTATCAGAGCAACACTCTATCAGAACAACACTCTATCAGAACAACACTCTATCAGAACAACACTGTATCAGAACAACACTCTATCAGAACAACAATCAATCAGAACAACAATCTATCAGAACAACACTCTATCAGAACAACACTCTATCAGAACAACACTCTATCAGAACAACACTCTATCAGAACAACACTCTATCAGAACAGATAACGATGAACTCCGCGGGGTCTCACAAAGATGTGTTCTTTCACCACTGCTTTTTATTCTATTTGACACTCGAACGAGGTTCGCATCTTTACCTCCACCACCGTAGGTGGATGGAGGTTATGTTTTCACCCTGTCTGTTTGCTTGTTTGTGAACAAAATATCTCAAAAAGTTGTGGACGGATTCGGACGAAATTTGGCAGAGATGTAGCGTATGTCACAAGGACGAAAGGATTAGATTTTGGTGAAGATCCGGATTCGGATCCGGCTACTAGAATTTTTAAAGTGATTCTTCACCATTGGGAGATAAAGCCAAAAACAATACGTAGCAGGATATCTCAAAACCTTGTAGACGGATTTGGACGAAACTTGGTGGACCGTTTGTGTGTGTGACAAGGAAGAATTGATTCAATTTTGATGAAGATCTGAATATGGATTCGGATATGAGAATTATTTAATTATGAAGTGATTCTTCACCATTGGGAGATAGCGCCAAAAACAATACATAGCAGGATATCTCAAAAAGTTATGGATGGATTTGGACGAAATTTGGTGGACCAGTTGTGTGTGTGACATGGAAGAATCGATTCACTTTTGGTAAAGATCTGAATATGGATTCGGATTTATTTATTTTTTTGTATACTGTATCGAGGCTCGTGAAAGAGCTAATATTTATTTCACAAACAAATCAACCAGACAAACAAAATATATAAAAAGAGGCAGCGGAAGACAAGATGGGGAGAGAAGGGGAAGCACACAAACACAACATTTGAGAGCAGGGAGATGTGTGGGAGGGAGAGGGCTTGGGGGGAGGAAGCGTGGGAAGGGGGGGGGGGGGGCGGGTGGGAGAAGTCTAAAACACAAGGACACGAAGGACTTCCAGGACAGACGTTGGTATTTCAAAAAAGTGGATTTGGGGTGAAATTAGCAGGGTTTTGGATGGAGGAAGATAAGAGATAGTGTTGAACAGCTTGTTGCGAATATGGAATTTGGCCTCCATATCCGCTTGTAAATATTCCCCTATTTTCTCCAATACTCCCCAACTTTCCCCGATCCCCCATTCCCTAGTCCCATTGCATGTAAATAACAATCAGTAGAGCCGACCTTCCCCTTATTCCCCCATTAAATGTCGTGCCCAGGTCCACCGCACCACACGTAGACAACTTTCGGACATCTTCCTAGTTATTCTTATTCTATGTCAGTTAAGGCCTCGTCTCCATTAATTATGACTCTTCGCTGCACCAGAATGTGATTATATGGCATCAGTAGTGAGTTTAGGACCTTTCCCATACCTCCTTCCATCTTCTTCCCCAACAATTACAACAACAACAGAGGAGATGGCGGCGGAGCGGGGGAGGATGCGTCCTCACACCGGCTCGATTAGCGCCATAGACCATGCGCTCCACGGGGTTACCACGAAGGGGCTCCTTGTCAGCTCTTCGTCAAGGGCGGAGCCTGGTAAACCCCCCGCACGCACCCAATGAGAAGCAACGTGCCGATTCCACGAGGCGGAGCTAACGAGCCGAGGGCGTGTCACTCCCCGCCGGATATACGCGGCCCCGCGCCGGATGTGACGAGAGATGCGCACCCAGCTTGGAGAAGGAAAGCCACCTGCGAGCGCTGAGTCAGATGCGCACCCAGCTTGGAAAAGGAAAGCCACCTGCGAGCGCTGAGTCAGATGCGCCCCCAGCTTGAGCAGACAAGACGCCATCCGAGCGCTGCGACCTCCCCGCATCTCTGGACCGGACCGAGTCGATTCTGACCTTTGAGCCCAGGTGCACCTGGAGCCATCGCTACCTGCCTTTCCTTGCCATCAATCCCCGTGTGAGTCAGCATTTTGTCCCGTTTATCTGTCGTCTGTTGGGAATAATATAAGATTGTGTCTAAGTGCTTGTCTTTCTATGCTGTCCCTCTTGTAGTTGTAATCTAACCTTCCGCCTTAATATAACCTCCTCCGGAGGTCTTGAGAACTGAACCCCTGGTGTCGTATTGTGTTATTGTAGTCCAGCCGGGTGTCTTCTTTTTCTTATTGAGCCAGCATAGCGCGACTAGTCAACGTTCGGGCACAATCGGGTAACTTGTGCAGACGTGGTCATACCAATAAACCGCTCGGTAAATAACATCCAAGCCACGTCTGTAACAATTGGTGTCGAGGAGTGGAATTCGAACCCGGGACTAAATTTATTAGGCCCAAATTGGTAACAAGTAGAATCGATTCGGAGCGCGTTTCCCGCGCGAAATTATAACGGCGAAATTTGTATTTGTTTTACGAAACTCGAATTTTGCAAGTCGCGCTATGGCGGATCAACACGGCTGGGGTCCGGTAGGGGAGAGTGAGGCAGGGTCGGTCCAGGACCAAATTGAGGGACATGAGGGACATGAGGAGAGCGAAACAGCGGGGGTAGCAGGTGCACAAAATGGCGCTCTCGCGCACGATGCTTCAGGCGCGCAAAAAGGCGCCTCGCTGGTCACCGTGCCCGCGACCGAAGTAGCGCCGCTGGGAAGATTGGAACTTTTTTTTATACAAATGACGGCCCTTATGGAAAAGAATAGTGAGCGATTGGAAAACCAAATGGGGGTAATGAGGGACGAAGCGAGGGCTCGGAGTGAGCAATTGGGGGTAATGAGGGACGAAGCGAGGGCTCGGAGTGAGCAATTGGGGGTAATGAGGGACGAAGCGAGGGGTACCAGTGAGAAGTTAGACAATAATTTTGAGGGGTTAGACAACGGGATAAAAGAAGTGAAAAATGGGTTAACGGGGGTAGAAAACAGAATGGCCGCTCAAGAGAATCAAATGGAAGGGATGCAAAAGGGGTTAGAGGGGGTAGAAAATAGAATGGCTGCCCAGGAGAATCAGATAGAGGGAGTGAAAAATGGGTTAGAGGGGTTAGAAAACAGTATGGAAGGCAAATTGAGGGACATGAGGGACCAAGCGGAAAGGGAAGTTAAACAAATGGAGCAGCAGATAGAGGGGGTCAGAATGGGGGTAGAAACCAAACTGGATGCTCACAGGGAGGAAATGGAGCAGATGAGGGTGGCATCTGGGCAGGAGATGCAAGTGATGGGAGAAGAGATCAGAAGAGGAGTGAGTGAGGAGGTCGGAGGAGTGCGCGAGGAGGTGAGGCACTGTGAGGAGCACATGGAAAAGGAGGTGAGAAAGGGGACTGTAAAGTTACAAGGGGGCATAGAGGACCTGACGCAGGAGGTGGAGCAGCTGACGGTGGGACAGACGGAGTTAGTGGAGCAGGTTCAAAGGAACACTGCGGTATTAGGAGGTTTAAAAGCGACACAAAACGACATAAAAAACGACTTGATAGCGACAAAGAGGGAATGTCAGATGGTACGTGAGGGACTGACAACGAGGTTGGACGAGGTGATAGAGGTAATGGAGACGAAGGACCGGCAGGTGAGGACGCACCTGGAAACGGTCAAGGTAGCCTTGGAGGACGAGCTTGAGGAGACGTACCGGGGAATAAAAGAGGTGAAGCACAAATTAGAAGAAGTGGAAGAAGGGATGAGTGAAATTAAGAAGCGACGGAGAGGGGATAAGAAAGAGATAAAAGAGGAGATAAAAGAATTGGTCCGAAGTCTGTGTTCGGATCGTGATGATGTGCTCATTAACCGGATGAGGGATTCGCAGGTGATGGAGGAGAAGCGAAGAGGAAGAAGACCTGGTGTAAGTAGTGACCAATATGGTCGTGCGTATGATGCGCCAGGGGATTTAATAAGCTTGGGGGTCGAGATAGACCCGGGTGTTCGTGAGAGGCCACTGGTGAAGTGTGCGACAGGTCTGGTGTGCGAAAGAGGAGGTGTGCGAGAAAGTCCGACTCTGGGGTGTGTGAGGAAAAAGTGCGTGCCAAGGAGTAGTGAGGGTGCTGGCGAGAGTGAGTCGGTCGTAGCGTGTGTGCGAGGGAGCACGTGGAAGCGCGGTGTGGTGAGTGTTGCAGAGGGTGTGACGGGAGAGTGTGCGCAGGAGTGTGCGCGAGAAAGGTGTGTGACGGACAGGTGCATGAGGAAAGAGTGCGCTGTCAGAAGTAAGGAAGAGTGTCCACCTGTGGGGAGTGTTACAGAGGGTGTGACGGGAGAGTGTGCGCAGGAGTGTGCGCGAGAAAGGTGTGTGACGGACAGGTGCATGGGGAAAGAGTGCGCTGTCAAGAGTAAGGGTGAGTGCTCTGTCAGGAATGGAGGTGAAAGTAGTGAGAGTGACATGGAGCGTGAGTTAGTTGTGACAGGTGAGCGAGGATGTACACCTGGGATGGAAGGATGCACACCTGGAATGGTAGAGCGTGAGTGGGAATGCACGCTGGAATTGGTAGTGAGGCACGTGGTTGGGTGTGCGAATGAGAGCACACCTGTGATTGTCACAGAGGAGGTGACAGAGGAGGGGGCGCGAAGAGGTGTTTTGGTGAGGTGTGCTACCAACGAATGTGTGCCAAAGTGTTCGGTGGTCAGGTGTGTGACCAAGGCTGTGAGTGGAATGGGTGTGCCTGGGTGTGTAAGGAACGGTACGAGGAGCATGGGCACAGCTGGATGTGTGAGCAAGGAACGGGCTGCGGGGTGTAAGCGTCCAGGTGAAGCATCGACGTTACACGGGTTAGAGGTTAGAGCGACTTTTAGCCGAAGCAGGCCCTCGGTGCGTGCCGGGCCTCGCTTTGAACGGCCGCGTCCAGGCTCCACTAGGCGGAGCTGGCAGCCCGATAGAAAGGGTCGTCATGGCGACCACCTTTTGTTGAGGCATTCCGGCAGGTCGAGATCGGGACATTGGATGGCTCCACGCCGAGGTGATGCGTGGGATCTCGGCCCGGGTAAGCCCCCGTCCCTGCACCGAGTGCCGGACGCATCCAGCCGCTGGCACAAAACAACCAGCATCCATTGCTTGGCTTTACGAAGCCGGGCTTTGGACAGGGATTGGCGCACCGAGAGGTATTAGTGAGTAGACTGGGTGATGAGGTTAGTGTTTTGGACCCAAAATTAGAGAAAAGCAAAATTTGATGATTGGCAAGGGATTGGCAGTAGTGATTGGCAGATGATGGGCAGTGATTGGCAAATTTTTAATTTGTTGAAATTTGATGTGCAAAATTGGTAGTGAGAGACCCCCGATGTGGTGGGATGGCAAATCCACCATCCTTCCCATGGGGGGCAAAGGAGCAATAGCTTATGGGGTGTATGGCAGTGAAAACTAGCCCGGGTGGGTTAGGATATTGTGTGTAGGGATCTAGCGAAGATGACATTAGGTGACGTTAAGGTTAGTTAGTGACAAGGATACCTGTAGTGGGGACGCAGGTAGATTAGCGTGGATGATAATGACGAGGGAGCGCAATAGTTTAAAGGGACGACTGGGAAGCGCAAGTTTCAGAGGGGAGTAGTTAGCTGAGATGATGCCGTGTGTGTGAGGATTGAACAGGTGTAATTGCACAGGTGTGCAACTGGACAGGTGTGATTGCACAGGTGTGCAACTGGACAGGTGTGATTGCACAGGTGTGCAACTGGACAGGTGTGTGGAGCAGTGTGTGAGTAATGAGTGTTGTGGATCAGCGCGAATGCGCTTGGGGAGAGAAGGGTGCAGGTGGCACCAGGTGTGAGAGCACAGGTGTGCAGGTACAGGTGTGTGGAGAGAGTTGGGGTAAGTGGTACGGAGTGGTGTGCATGGTGCGAAGGTGTGGATGGGGGAAGAGTAGACCCCTTTCACGAGTACCCGGGGCGGGTAGTGTAAGTGTTAGGTAGAGGGTACAGGTAAATTGTGGTTGGATATTGGCATTTGTGGTGCGGTTGCAGAATGGTGTTGTGAATGGGTGCATTAGTGTTGTGGAAATGGCTGGGCGTGTAGCCTGTTAGTGTGTGTAGTTGGTTGGGCACTCCACCACTGTGAGGATGTCGGCCAGGTGAGGCCGCAGGTGGGCTCTGGGAGCCGGTAGTTGTGAGTGGGTGCCTGAGGATCCCGGGTGTGGATCGGGCAGCCCAGTGCCAGAGAGGGCACGGAGTGGGGAGAGAGCCAGAGGGCCTTCCCCAGGTAGATAGGTTAGGGTAAGGAGCAGGTAAGCTCGGAGGCAACTGCAGTGGTGGAGGGGTGCAGGTGGGTAGACCCACTGGGAGAGGTACACGCCACAGCCCAGAAATTGTACGAGGGCACCGGGAGATGAATCGGGGGAGTGAGACCCCAAATTGAAGAGCACCACAGTTTGGCCAATGGGAATTGGTTTTTAGAACCCATAGAGTAAGAGGGCCAATGGTTTGGCCGGAGAAAGACCCCGGGTAGTGTAAAGTTGTTAAAGTCATTTAGGAAATAGTTAGGATTGAAGAACCTGTCGCACCATACGCAGCCACTTACCTGAGGTGATGATGATGACTCCACACCTGTGTTTCCTTTGTTTTGTGCAGAAGTAAGGATTGCTGTGAGGATTTGTGAGACGCATCACGACGTGGATGAGACATTGGGGTGATTCCATCTCTCCCTCCTTAGGAGGGACTGATGATGAATTGGTGATGGCAAATTTTGATGTGCAGTTGGAGATGGCAAATTTTGATGAGAGTTGAAAATGGCAAATTTGATTGGTTAGGAGGGAGAGAAGACGAATTTGGTTTATGGGAGGAACGGGGAAGACAGTAGGGATGTTTGTCGATTTGTAAAGTAGATGTTTATGGGTAGTGTTGTGTTTTGTGGATGCAGTAAGGGGTAAGGGAGGGGCCATGTAGGTTACCTGGTGGGGGGGGGGGCGTACGATAGGAACGTACCTGTCTCACCTGGTTCCCATGTGCCCCCAGTGTGCATCACCTTACATTGCGTGCACTTTTGCGCCCTTACCACCTTACTCACTTGTTTCTTCTTTTGTCTCCCACCTCCGAGGATCTGGCTTTGGGGTAGAGAGAGAGGAGAGAGAGGTGCTGGCTGCGCAGTTGTGGGCCTGCACTTTCGCTGTTTGCTGCCGGGATCGATACACCATATGGACCGCAATGTTTGTGGCCACCCACAATGGACCGCAGTTCGTTTGCGGCCAAGCACCACCCGGGGATGGACCTATGGGTCAACGTGGCACCTATGCCATAAAGGTGAACCACTGTTAATTAACACCAAGTGCACCACAAGAAGAGCAAGAGACACCTGCAGGGTTAGGGGTTGTCGAATTTATTTTTATTCCAATGAACAATGGTGACTGCACCGATTGGTGGTGGGGTGGTGCTGTTGATGCTCGGGAAGGGTGCTCTGCACGTTATTAAAGGCCGTCGGCCACAGAGCACTCGTGGGTTGGTGTATCGATGCTGGCAAGCGCGCTCTCTCTATGCATAACATCTGCATGTGTTCCTCCAAAGACAGGTCCTGGATCGTAGTGTAGATATCAGCGTAATCTTGTAAATAATGCTCCCTACCGGCTGTATGTTTAGTTTGAGAATTCTTTCCGGATTCGGTTATCCTGTGGGTGTGTTTCTGTGAGGAGAAGGGTGCAACGTCGCAGGGGGACATATTTACTCATTTGTGAATATCTGTAAAACTGTCGCACTCAGGGTAGAGTTAATAGTAGAGGGAACTACATTGCGTGCCACACTAAAGTAGGTAAAAATTTATCGGGTCGGGACGCCCCGAGGGTAGAGAAGGGTGCAATGTTGCGAATATGGAATTTGGCCTCCATATCCGCTTGTAAATATTCCCCTATTTTCTCCAATACTCCCCAACTTTCCCCGATCCCCCATTCCCTAGTCCCATTGCATGTAAATAACAATCAGTAGAGCCGACCTTCCCCTTATTCCCCCATTAAATGTCGTGCCCAGGTCCACCGCACCACACGTAGACAACTTTCGGACATCTTCCTAGTTATTCTTATTCTATGTCAGTTAAGGCCTCGTCTCCATTAATTATGACTCTTCGTTGCACCAGAATGTGATTATATGGCATCAGTAGTGAGTTTAGGACCTTTCCCATACCTCCTTCCATCTTCTTCCCCAACAATTACAACAACAACAGAGGAGATGGCGGCGGAGCGGGGGAGGATGCGTCCTCACACCGGCTCGATTAGCGCCATAGACCATGCGCTCCACGGGGTTACCACGAAGGGGCTCCTTGTCAGCTCCTCGTCAAGGGCGGAGCCTGGTAAACCCCCCGCACGCACCCAATGAGAAGCAACGTGCCGATTCCACGAGGCGGAGCTAACGAGCCGAGGGCGTGTCACTCCCCGCCGGATATACGCGGCCCCGCGCCGGATGTGACGAGAGATGCGCACCCAGCTTGGAGAAGGAAAGCCACCTGCGAGCGCTGAGTCAGATGCGCACCCAGCTTGGAAAAGGAAAGCCACCTGCGAGCGCTGAGTCAGATGCGCCCCCAGCTTGAGCAGACAAGACGCCATCCGAGCGCTGCGACCTCCCCGCATCTCTGGACCGGACCGAGTCGATTCTGACCTTTGAGCCCAGGTGCACCTGGAGCCATCGCTACCTGCCTTTCCTTGCCATCAATCCCCGTGTGAGTCAGCATTTTGTCCCGTTTATCTGTCGTCTGTTGGGAATAATATAAGATTGTGTCTAAGTGCTTGTCTTTCTATGCTGTCCCTCTTGTAGTTGTAATCTAACCTTCCGCCTTAATATAACCTCCTCCGGAGGTCTTGAGAACTGAACCCCTGGTGTCGTATTGTGTTATTGTAGTCCAGCCGGGTGTCTTCTTTTTCTTATTGAGCCAGCATAGCGCGACTAGTCAACGTTCGGGCACAATCGGGTAACTTGTGCAGACGTGGTCATACCAATAAACCGCTCGGTAAATAACATCCAAGCCACGTCTGCAACAGTGTGTGACATGGAAGAATCGATTCACTTTTGGTAAAGATCTGAATATGGATTCGGATTTATTTATTTTTTTGTATACTGTATCGAGGCTCGTGAAAGAGCTAATATTTATTTCACAAACAAATCAACCAGACAAACAAAATATATAAAAAGAGGCAGCGGAAGACAAGATGGGGAGAGAAGGGGAAGCACACAAACACAACATTTGAGAGCAGGGAGATGTGTGGGAGGGAGAGGGCTTGGGGGGAGGAAGCGTGGGAAGGGGGGGGGGGGGGCGGGTGGGAGAAGTCTAAAACACAAGGACACGAAGGACTTCCAGGACAGACGTTGGTATTTCAAAAAAGTGGATTTGGGGTGAAATTAGCAGGGTTTTGGATGGAGGAAGATAAGAGATAGTGTTGAACAGCTGTTTTAAAGACCTGGAGGGTGGAGTGGGATTGAAGAGAGTGAGGGAGTTTGTTCCAGAGGTGGGAGAAAAGAGGAATGAAGGAGTGAAGGTGAGCAGAGAGTCTTGATTTTGGCAGTTTGACCATAAGAGGGTTGCAGGCAGATCTTGTGCGACCTGTAGGAATATTTGTGGGACAGAGCCCAAAGAGAGCTGGGGGGGCAAGGCCAGAGAGGAGTCGGTAGAAGACGGAAAGACCACCAACCTGCCTGTGGTGAGTGAGTGAGAGGCCCTTGGAGTTAGCTTCATCGCGGGAGATTCCAATGATTCTGAATGCTTTGGTTTCAACAGCGTGAAGACGAGCTAGGTGTGAGGCAGGAGCACCAGCCCAGAGGGGAGAGCAGTATTCCATTGAGCTGCGGATGAAAGCCTTGTATGTGGTGAGGAGCTCAGGTGTGCCAAGGAAGGACTTCGCACGACGGAGGATGCCCAGTCGGCGACTGGCTTTGGAGGCCAGATTTGAAATGTGGTTTTCCCAGGAAAGATCATGGCAGATAGTGAGACCCAAAAGCTTGAGTGACAGAACTTCTTGGAGAGGATTATTCATAAAGTGGATGGGAGGGTTGTCCAGTCGGTCTTTTCGGAGAGACATCGTAAGAGTATGAGATTTGTCAGGCTTGAAAGACATGTTCCACTTGTTTGCCCAGTCTGTGATTTTGTCCAGGTCTGCAGAGAGTGAGGAGGCTGCAGACTGCCGATCTGAGGGATGAGGAATGGAGCGACAGAGAGTAGAGTCATCAGCAAAGAGATAGAGAGGATTTTCAAGAGAGTCAGAGAGATCATTGATGAAGACCAGAAAAAGCACAGGGCCCAGAACACTGGCTTGGGGAACTCCAGCCTGAACAGGAAGAGGAGATGAGAGAAACCCATTCAGGGCCACACTGACGACGACTAGAGAGGAAGTCCGCCAGCCATGCGTGGAGATTTCCATGGATACCAAAAGAGGAGCGTTTGGTGAGCAGAGCGGGGTGCCAGACCGTATCGAAGGCACGTGATATGTCAAGGGAGACAGCTCCAATATCCTGTTTGGCAATGAGGACCTCCATCCATTGTTGAGAAAGCAGAAGCAGCATGTCCAGAGTAGAGTGACCAGGTCTGAAACCAAGTTGATGATCAGAGATCAAGCCATTGGAGAAGAGGAAAGATTTCATATCTGAAGCATTGATGGATTTCATGACTTTGCTGATAATTGGGAGAAGGCTGATTGGTCTGTAGTTGCTAGGATCTGTTTTTGCAACTTTTTTGTGCAAAGCGGTGATGTTGGCTGATTTCCAAGCAGATGGCAGATGACCTTGAGCAAAAGAGAGGGTGAAGAGAACAGAGAGTGGGAGGGAAAGAGCGGAAGAACAGGATTTTAGGACCCGTGGGCTGATGCCGTCAGGTCCAGTTGCAGAATCAGAGTCGAGGGTTGACAGAAACTTTTCCACCTTGTCAGGAGGAAATGACACAGAGTCCAGGAGCAGCTGGGTATGACTGGGTACGGTGGGTACAGAGAGGGAAGGGTTTGGGACACAAGATTTAGAGTATATGAGAATTATTAATTTTTAAGTGATGCTTCACCATTGACCAGGCGGAGGTATGTTCTTTTGTTGCATAGTGTCGTGAAAATATTCTCAATTTGAACACCCAAAGATTAAAGAGATGATTTTTGACTTCAGGAAGGCTAAACCTCAGTTATCCCCAGTCATGAACAATAATGTTGATATTGAGACTGTTTTCTTCCATAAGTATTTGGGTATAATCATTGAGGATAATCTCTCATGGTCAAAACACTATAGGTCGATGCTTTGTAAAGGACAACAGCTTCTCTACTTCCTTCGGCTTCTGAAAATGATTTTGGATTGATAAAACCATGATAAGGTTTTTCGAGGCTTCAGTAATTGAGAGTGTTATGTTGTACGGTTGCTGTGTTTGGTTTTGTGGTGGTAAAAAGGTGATTTGGTAAAACTACACAGAGTAGCAAAACAGGCTGGAAGAATCCTCAGAGAGAAGATAGACCAAAGTTTCATCTCTCATGAATGAGTTTTCACAAAGGTGAAATCCATTATGCAAAATCCTATCCACTCATTACATCCGTTTTATGAATGAACAGATGAGGTCTGGTAGGAGGTTGAGTGGTTTGACGTGAATAATTCTCCTTATGCAGTAGATTTCATTTCTCTTTATGCAGATTTCTCAAATAATTTGTACTGATTTCTGTTCAGGTTTTTAATGGACGTCGGTGATATTAAAGGGGTTCGTGGGTAGAAGTGGGGACACTGTAGTTGTCTGCTGAATTGTTTGTTCTCTTTGTGTAACCTTGATAGTTTGATACGGTTTTTTAAATTGTTGTTGTACTATGGCTATTATTTTGCCATCATTTATCATTATGTGAGTTTTGTGAGCCTTGTTTGACAGTGTAATTTTCCATTTTCTGTGGGCAATAAACAATTATTATTAAACTATTTTCCCGAGTTAACAATTCCAAACCAGAACAACAAAGAGAATTTGGAGATTGCAGACCCTCGCCAGGATGTGTTTTGTCCTTTGGGTCCTTTTGTGTCTTTTGGGTCCTTGGTGTATTTTTTGGTCCTTGGGGTCTTATGGGTCTGATGGGTCCTCAGGATATTTTAGGGTCCTCCGGGTCTTTTAGGTCCTGAGTGTCTTATGGGTCTTCGGTGTCTTTACAGTTCTTGCGGTCTTTTGGATCCACTGTCTCCTTGGGGTATTTTGGGTCCTCTGGGTCTTTTGGGTACTCCAAATACTTTGGGGCACTGGGTCCTCTTGGTCTTTGGGGGTACTCAGGCTGTTATGGGTCCTCTGAATATTTTCGTTACTCTGGGTCTTTTGTGTCTTTTGTGTCCTCCACGTCTTGTGTGTCTTTGGGGTATTTTGTGTCTTCGGGGTATTTTGGGGTTTTCAGGGTCATTGAGGTCTTTGGGGTCCTCTGGGTCTTCAGGATATTTTGGGTCTTCAGGGACTTTAAGGGTCTTCTGGGTCCTCAGGGTCTATAACGATATTCAGGATCTTCTGTGTCTATTGGGTCTTAGGGTTCTAAACGTTCTTAAAGGGTGTTACGTTTCTAAAGGGTCTTAGAGATTGAAATGTTATGAGAGGTCTAAAATGGTCTTCGGGTTATAAAGGTTCGAAAGGGTCTGAGGAGTCTCAAAGGATCTTCAGGTTCTAAAGGCTCGAAAATATTTAGGTGTTTTGAGTGGTCTTAGGGGTCCTAAAAGTTTTGTTTGTCCAAGGGTCTTTGTGGGACTTCATTTCATGGTCCTTGGCGTCTTCGTGGTCTCAATGGGTCTCAGGGTTGCAAAGGTTTGGAGGGATTTTAGGGGACGTAAGGGGGTTCTAAATGGTCGAATGTAATTAATACACATACTCACGTTCTGTGCGGCCAAACAAACAGACCCAAATGCAAAACCCTTTCCTCTGGCGAGGGTAACAGGATCGACGTTCGCCACGACACCGGACGTGAGGAACACTCGCCACAACACCGGACATGAGGAACCCTCGCCACGACAACGGACGTGAGGAACTCTCGCCACGACACCAGACGTGAGGAACACTTGCCACGACACCAGACGTGAGGAACACTTGCCACGACACCGGACATTAGGAACCCTCGCCACAACACCAGACGTGAGGAACTCTCGCCATGACACCGGACATGAGGAACCCTCGCCACAACACCAGACGTGAGGAACTCTCGCCATGACACCGGACATGAGGAACCCTCGCCACGACAACGGACGTGAGGAACTCTCGCCACGACACCAGACGTGAGGAACACTTGCCACGACACCAGACGTGAGGAACACTTGCCACGACACCGGACATTAGGAACCCTCGCCACAACACCGGACATGAGGAACCCTCGCCACGACACCGGACATGAGGAACTCTCGCCACGACACCGGACATTAGGAACCCTCGCCACAACACCGGACATGAGGAACCCTCGCCACGACACCGGACATTAGGAACCCTCGCCACGACACCGGACGTGAGGAACTCTCGCCATGACACCGGACATTAGGAACCCTCGCCACGACACCGGACATGAGGAACCCTCGACACGACACCGGACGCGAGGAGGATGAACAAACGTCCTGTTACTTTGCTGTTTAGAATAGTTTCTGTAATCAACCCGCGCAGGCCCATCTGGTGTTATTCATCGTACATCCGAAATCCGCACAGTAATCACTCCTAATCACAAATACTAAATAGCATGAGGAAAGTTATTTATCCAAGGATTCTAAATTCGCTCCTGGAATCGCCAGTGTTCGAATCCCGACCCAGATATAAACTACCGTCCTGGTGTTTTGCAGGCAGGACGATTAATCAGTGTTGATATTCTTCCCTCGGATGGACGTTAAACAGGGGGTCTCGTCTGCCTACATTTATGGATGGACGTTGTAAATTCCATGGTGTCCTTCTTGAAGAGTAGGGGAGTCATCGCCGGCATCCTGAACAAATCATAAATTCCTGCAACGTCAGATGATAATGCTCCGTTGAAGACATCGCCCAGGGAACGAGTTTCAAATAAGCGTCATCACATGAAAGTTGTTAAACCCCCTCGAGATGTTCCCTCGTTCGGTTATTCTTTTCACAAGAAAATAAATGAAAGGTGAAAAACAAATTGAAAATCTTGCTGATGTTAAAATAAACACGTGACGTGCTGTTGGATTTGAATAGGCGGGAGATGGCGCTCTCGTCTTGCGTAACTGCGTCATCGCGTTGTTCATTACGTCACGGGAGGAAGCTCCTCCCTATGAAATGACTTCACTTCGCGGAACTTCGGAAGTGTTTGCGCCTTTCTTCAGTTTCATCAGCAGGAGAGGTAACTTGTCTATACTCGTACCCGGGTTAAGGAATTATCAAGTTATCAATGATAAATTTTGTACAATAATTGTGTTTGTTTCTGTGTGGTAATAAGGGAATGTGTAAAGAGTGCGATCGGGAAGATTCGTGTGGTTCGGTAGGATCACGGCAGCTTGAGAATGAGACTGAGAGAGCGAGAGGAATCACCGACACAGTTCCTTGGTCATTGACATTGTCGTTTATTGTTAACTAGGGCATGCCCGTACGTGGGTGCAATGCCCGTACGTGGGTACGTGGGTGCGAGTACGGTGACAATCCCCCCCCCCCTATTTACATGAAATGGTTTGGTTCATGAAATGTTTTGGTCCATTCGCAACGCCAAAGCGAACGGCGAACGCTTTACATGAAATGGTTTGGTCCATGAAATGTTTTGGTCCATTCGCAACGCCAAAGCGAACGGCGAACGGCTTGCGAGTACAGTGACAATCCCCCCCCCCCCCCCCTCTATTTACATGAAATGGTTTTAATTAGTTTTAAAACATAGTTTAACGCCAACATAGCGGCAACATAGTTTGCCAACGTGAAATAAATGAATACGCTCTCAAATGTGCCGTCCGAGGCAGAGTGTGTTCGCCACGTTCGGCACACGCGATAGCTCGCTGCTCTCTGATTGGTTGAATCGTTTTTTGGACATAGCTCGGTAAGTAATTGTCCGATTAATATGAAACCTTGAAAAGGCACATCCTCGGGTCCCCAGCAATATACCTGGCAAGTTTAAAGTATATCGGACCCGTGGTTGTCGAGAAACAGCGGTCACAGACAAACAAACACACATACAGAGATTACTGGAATTATAGATAGATGAAGAAGAAGGATCAAAAATATATCTATCTATAATTCCAGTAATCTCTGTACGTTTGTACGTCTGTTTGTCTGTGACCGCTGTTTCTCGACAACCACGGGTCCGATATACTTTTAACTTGCCAGGTATATTGCTGGGGACCCGAGGATGTGCCTTTTCAAGGTTTCATATTAATCGGACAATTACTTACCGAGCTATGTCCAAAAAACGATTCAACCAATCAGAGAGCAGCGAACGATCGCGTGTGCCGAACGTGGAGGACACACTCTGCCTCGGATGGCACATTTGAGAGCGTATTCATTTATTTCACGTTTGCAAACTATGTTGGCGTTAAACTATGTTTTAAAACTAATAAAACCGAATTTGCGATTCATTCGCTTTCCTGCGCGTTTGTGCACGCGATGG
This sequence comes from Myxine glutinosa, assembly GCF_964187855.1. Classification (NCBI taxonomy): domain Eukaryota; kingdom Metazoa; phylum Chordata; class Myxini; order Myxiniformes; family Myxinidae; genus Myxine; species Myxine glutinosa. The sequence continues at coordinate 385,455,036 of NC_136261.1, forward strand.
CGATTTCTTTACCAAACTCCGGAAGCCGTTCGCTTTGGACCAAACCATTGCATGTAAATAGAGGGGGGGGATTGTCACCGTACTCGCAAGCCGTTCGCTTTGGACCAAACCATTTCATGTAAATAGAGGGGGGGGATATAATTTTAGATATAGATATAGTACGGGCAATGCCCTAGTATGTATAATGTGAAGGAACCCTCGCCGTGATAGACGTTGTGCCTTGGCCATGGGGTCAAGGTGCACGTCCAAGGCTGTTCAAATGTTTGATCTTTTACCTTTTTTCATCGTAAAAAAGGCAGGCCTTAGCTCTGGCCTCATAAGGGCCTCGCCACCGGCGAACCCTCGTCGCCTCATAACACGTGGTGGTGTGAGGATACAGTTAGTCATTCATGATAACATTACAATGTGAACATGGATAGAGAAAGGAATGAAATTGTATTCCACAAAATATGATTCCCGTATAATCCAGCAGACACGTGACGATATCATGGCGAGTCTGACTGTTTTTAGGCCTACATCTTTTTTCTTTCAATCATGCCTGTGGTGCAATTACATCAAAATTGTTTCTTTTTTCCTGCAATTTTTCGTACAATGGGTGTGGTCGATCGAATGGACGGGTGTGGTGGAATAAGATGGGTGTGGTGGAATAAGATGGGTGTGGGGGAATCAGATGGGTGTGGTGGAATAAGATGGGTGTGGTGGAATAAGATGGGTGTGGTGGAATAAGATGGGTGTGGTGGAATAAGATGGGTGTGGTGGAATAAGATGGGTGTGGTGGAATAAGATGGGTGTGGTGGAATAAGATGGGTGTGGTGGAATAAGATGGGTGTGGTGGAATAAGATGGGTGTGGTGGAATAAGATGGGTGTGGTGGAATAAGATGGGTGTGGTGGACTAAGATGGGTGTGGTGGACTAAGATGGGTGTGGTGGACTAAGATGGGTGTGGTGGACTAAGATGGGTGTGGTGGACTAAGATGGGTGTGGTGGACTAAGATGGGTGTGGTGGACTAAGATGGGTGTGGTGGACTAAGATGGGTGTGGTGGACTAAGATGGGTGTGGTGGACTAAGATGGGTGTGGTGGACTAAGATGGGTGTGGTGGACTAAGATGGGTGTGGTGGACTAAGATGGGTGTGGTGGAATAAGATGGGCGTGGTGGAATAAGATGGGCGTGGTGGACTAAGATGGGCGTGGTGGACTAAGATGGGCGTGGTGGACTAAGATGGGCGTGGTGGAATAAGATGGGCGTGGTGGAATAAGATGGGCGTGGTGGAATAAGATGGGTGTGGTGGAATAAGATGGGCGTGGTCGATCGGATGGGTGTTGGGGGGGGGGGGGGGGGGGTACAAATTTACCAAAGACTATGCCGACGTTGCACGTCCGCACCGAGCGGGGTGTGGGGTGCGGGACCCGAGGAGTACGCTCGGCGTAGGTGCGTGCTACGGTGCCTGGGCGAGTCACCAATGATGTACAGCTGGTAGTTGTGTTGGTCACGTTCTCCTTGGGTGAGTAACCAATGTACAGCTGGTAGTTGTGTTGGTCAAGTGTTCCGTGGGCGAGTAACCAATGTATAGCTTGTAGTTGTGTTGGTCACGTGCTCCCTGGGCGAGTCATCAGTGTACAGCTGGTAGTTGTGTTGGTCAAGTGTTCCTTGGGCGTGTCATCAGTGTACAGCTGGTAGTTGTTGTTCAAGTGTTCCTTGGGCGTGTCATCAGTGTACAGCTGTTAGTTGTGTTGGTCACGTGCTCCCTGGGCGAGTCATCAGTGTACAGCTGGTAGTTGTGTTGGTCAAGTGTTCCTTGGGCGTGTCATCAGTGTACAGCTGGTAGTTGTGTTGGTCACGTGCTCCCTGGGCGAGTCATCAGTGTACAGCTGGTAGTTGTGTTGGTCACGTTCTCCTTGGGTGAGTAACCAATGTACAGCTGGTAGTTGTGTTGGTCACGTTCTCCTTGGGCGAGTAACCAATGTACAGCTGGTAGTTGTGTTGGTCACGTTCTCCTTGGGCGAGTAACCAATGTACAGCTGGTAGTTGTGTTGGTCACGTTCTCCTTGGGCGAGTAACCAATGTACAGCTGGTAGTTGTGTTGGTCACGTACTCCTTGGGCGAGTCATCAGTGTACAGCTGGTAGTTGTGTTGGTCACGTTCTCTTTCGGCGAGTTACCAATGTACAGCTGGTAGTTGTGTTGGTCACGTTCTCTTTGGGCGAGTTACCAATGTACAGCTGGTAGTTGTGTTGGTCACGTACTCCTTGGGCGAGTCATCAGTGTACAGCTGGTAGTTGTGTTGGTCGCGTTCTCCTTGGGCGAGTAACCAATGTACAGCTGGTAGTTGTGTTGGTCACGTTCTCCCAGGGCGTGTCACCAATGTATAGCTGGTAGTTGTGTTGGTCACGTGCTCCCTGGGTGAGTCGCAAATGTGCATCTGGTAGTTGTGTTGGTCACGTTCTCCCAGGGAGAGTAACCAATGTGCAGCTGGTAGTTGTGTTGGTCACGTGCTCCCTGGGTGAGTCATCAGTGTACAGCTGGTAGTTGTGTTGGTCATGTGCTCCCCTGGGCGAGTCATCAGTGTATAGCTCGTAGTTGTGTTGGTCACGTGCTCCCTGGGCGAGTCATCAGTGTACAGCTGGTAGTTGTGTTGGTCACGTGCTCCTTGGGCGAGTAACCAATGTATAGCTGGTAGTTGTGTTGGTCACGTGCTCCCTGGGCAAGTCATCAGTGTACAGCTGGTAGTTGTGTTGGTCACGTTCTCCTTGGGTGAGTAACCAATGTACAGCTGGTAGTTGTGTTGGTCACGTTCTCCTTGGGCGAGTAACCAATGTACAGCTGGTAGTTGTGTTGGTCACGTTCTCCTTGGACGAGTAACCAATGTACAGCTGGTAGTTGTGTTGGTCACGTTCACCCTGGGCGAGTCATCAGTGGACAGCTGGTAGTTGTGTTGGTCACGTTCTCCTTGGGCGAGTAACCAATGTACAGCTGGTAGTTGTGTTGGTCAAGTGTTCCTTGGGCGAGTAACCAATGTATAGCTGGTAGTTGTGTTGGGCACGTACTCCTTGGGTGAGTAACCAATGTACAGCTGGTAGTTGTGTTGGTCATGTTCTCCTTGGGTGAGTCATCAGTGTACAGCTGGTAGTTGTGTTGGTCGCGTTCTCCTTGGGCGAGTAACCAATGTACAGCTGGTAGTTGTGTTGGTCACGTTCTCCCAGGGTGTGTCACCAATGTATAGCTGGTAGTTGTGTTGGTCACGTGCTCCCTGGGTGAGTCACAAATGTGCATCTGGTAGTTGTGTTGGTCACGTTCTCCCAGGGAGAGTAACCAATGTGCAGCTGGTAGTTGTGTTGGTCACGTGCTCCCTGGGTGAGTCACCAATGTGCAGCTGGTAGTTGTTGGTCACGTGCTCCCTGGGCGAGTCATCAGTGTACAGCTGGTAGTTGTGTTGGTCACGTGCTCTCTGGGCGAGTCATCAGTGTATAGCTCGTAGTTGTGTTGGTCACGTGCTCCCTGGGCGAGTCATCAGTGTACAGCTCGTAGTTGTGTTGGTCACGTGCTCCCTGGGTGAGTAACCAATGTACAGCTGGTAGTTGTGTTGGTCACGTGCTCCCTGGGTTAGTCGTCAGTTTACAGCTGGTAGTTGTGTTGGTCACGTGCTCCCTTATCTGGGTTTCATCGCAGATTGGGTTATAATCCAGTGCCTGGGGTACCGGGCATTGCCCAGATGAAAACAATCATTTGCAAATTTGAAATGAGGGCAAATATCATCGAAAAGCAATTGCATCCAAATCAGAATCCATCACAAATGTCAAATTTTTTATAACTTTAGACATACTCGTGACTTCATTGTATTATTGCAGTGCCTTGGGACATACAACATTTGCAAGTTTTCCATTTGAGACTGGGAGAAAGATGTTCTTTGGATGTCTGACTCTTGAACATCCCACATAAAGTTGTCCATGTGAGAAGCATTGGGCCGAATTTACAAAAGGCCTTCCGCAAGCATCCTGTTAACAAATGCTTAACCCTTTAACACTGACAAAATGTACGTGCACAGCTAATTGCCCGTTTAAATGGCATTTTACAAAAGGAGATTAACATCCATTTAGTTGTGCGTGTCTGAACAGCTGATTCGCCCGTGAAACTCCGCCCACATCTCCAACATCCAATGGAAATGATGCACTTGCATATAATCAAAGCGCCACGGACAATTGGTGTCGGGGATTCAGTGCATTGCTCCTCATTGTGGGTTGATCCATGTCATATTGGTCTCGATTCATCAGCTGACATAATTATTCCTTCAAGATCAATCGCATCACTCCAACCATTGATCAACGAAAAGACAATCTTGTAATGTGTACAATCTGTGTCCGAGCTATGGTTCCCACATGTATGCCACTCTGTGTAATCTGGATTGAAGTGATCGATGATGGTTATTGAAACATCGATCATGTTTTATGTTTGGGTTGTGTACCACAGTAAAAAATAATTGGTGGCTATCTATTTATTATGTATGCAGATCTGATGACGTTTTGCCACTCCTTCCTTTGCCACTCCTTCGCCTCTTGGGGAGAGTTCCTCAGCTCTCGGTGACGTGTAAACGCCAAGCAAGAGAGTACAACTGCAGTTCTAACGATACCATTTTCCCCTAATTCTTGCTTCAAGGCCTTAAACGCTCCTAAACATGCCCTCCACGCCGACGTGTAAATGTTTCTTTGTTATTTAAACGCTTGTGATTAGGATTTGATGGTGCATCAGATACACAATGTTTAGCGATTGGGGATTAACTTTGAACGGTTGATCATCACTGCTATCTCAACAATGGATGGATGTCCTCAATGCCAAACAGGAAATCAGAGCCGTCTCCCTTGACATATCTCGTGCCTTCAATACGGTCTGGCACCCAGCTCTGCTCACCAAACTCTCCTCCCATGGGATCCATGGAAACCTCCACGGATGGTTTACAGGCTTTCTCTCCGGTCACAGTCCTGAATTCTGAATCCTGAATCCTGAAACGTGTGGCCCTGAATTCTGTTTCTCTCATCTCCCCTTCCTGCTCAGGCTGGAATTCCTCGTCGGTGTTCTGGGCCCTGTGCTTTTTCTGATCTTCATCAATGATCTCTCTGACTGGAAAATCCTCTCTATCTCTTTGCTGATGACTCCACTCTCTGCTGCTCCATACCTCATCCCTCAAATGGGCAGTCTGCAGCCTCCTCACTCTCTGAAGACCTGGCCAAAATCACAGACTGGACAAACAAGTGGAACATGGCTTTCAATCCTGACAAATCTCACACTCTTACTATGTCTCTCCGAAATGACCATCTGGAAAACCCTCCTGTCTACTTTCTCAACAATCCTCTCCAAGAAGTTCTGTCACTCAAGCTTTTGGGTCTCACTATCTGCCATGGTCTTTCCTGGGAAAACCACATTTCCAAGCTGGCCTCCAAAGCCAGTCATGAACTCGGCATCCTCCGTCGTTCGAAGTCCTTCTTTGGCACCTCTGAGCTACTCACCACATACAAGGCTTTCATCTGCAGCTCAATGGAATACTGCTCTCCGCTCTGGGCTGGTGCTCCTGCCTCACACCTAGCTCGGCTTCACGCTGTTGAAACCAAAGCTTTCAGAATCGTTGGATTCTCCCGTGATGAAGCTAACACCGAGGGCCTTTCACTCACTCACCGCAGGCAGGTTGGTGGTCTTTCTGTCTTCTACCGACTCCTCTCCGGCCTTGCTCCCCCAGCTCTCTCTGTGCTCTGTCCCCTAAATATTCCTGCAGGACACACAAGTTCTGCCAGCAACCCTCTTATGGTTAAACTGCCAAAATCAACTCTCTGCTCACTGTCACTCTTTCATTTCAAACTTCTCTCTAATTTCTTTGCATTTCTTTCTTTGAATACGCAATTTTACCACCATCACACGTTCTTGCACATTCATATTCATGGGGTTCTGCAATCTTATTATAATAGAGCAAACGTGTATTGTTATGTTGGTTTGTATGTTTGTTTCTATGCGACCAAAACGTCGTCTTCTTCAAATAAAATAACCTCCTCTTCATTAACCCTCTTAATTATGTTTAGACTGCTGAGACACCTCAGACCTTTGACGACCCTTTAAGTCCCCCAAGATCCTCAAGACCACCAACACCCCTGAAGACTCAAAACACCCCAGAGACCCAGAAGACCCAAAGACCCTTAAAGACCCAGATGAACCAAAAGACCCAAAACCCCTGAAGACTCCAAAGACTCAAAATACCCTTAAAGGCCCAGTGGATCCAAAAGACCCAAAACACCCAAAACACCCTGAAGACCCAGAGGATCCAAAAGACCCCAAAGACCCAAATGGCCCTGAAGACGCAAATGGCCCTGAAGACCCAAATGGCCCTGAAGACCCAAATGGCCCTGAAGACCCAAAACACCATGAAGACCCAAAACACCATGAAGACCCAAAACACCATGAAGACCCAAAACACCATGAAGACCCAAAACACCATGAAGACCCAAAACACCATGAAGACCCAAAAGACACCGAAATGGTCAAATATGCCTATCCCTCTGAAATGACGTGTGGTGAGGAGCGCGCCGACTCATGGAAGTAAAAATCAATATAAACCGTTATTTTACTGAAATAGATAGGGACTTTATAAATACCCTGTATAGCAGGATATCTCAAAACGTTGTGGACGGATTCAGACAAAACTTGCAGGGCAGGTTTGCGTGTATGACAAGGAAGAGTTGATTCCATTTTGGTGAAGATTTGAATCCGGATCCAGATCAGAGAATTTTCTTTAAGTGATTCTTCATCATTGAGTGAGTGACAGGGCCAAAAACGATATATGGCATGATATTTCAAAAAGTTGTGGATGACTTATGACAAAAGTTGATGGATGAGTTGGGTAAGTGACAATAACAAGCCGATTAGACTTTGGTTCAGGTCCCAATCCAGATCTGGCCTAATATTGGGATACAAAATGTATACTGTTCTGCCTGGCAGAGGTATGCGTTCTACTGAGTGCCTTTCTAGTTGCATTTGTTTTTAACTAGGACGTGCCCGTACGTACGTGCTTGCCCGTACGTGCGTGCAAAAAAACAACTTTGAAACCACGTGGCAGTAACGACCACAGAACCCCCCCCCCCTCTATTTACATGAAATGGTTTGGTCCATTCGCAAAGCCAGTAACGACCACAGAACCCCCCCCCCCTCTATTTACATGAAATGGTTTGGTCCATTCGTAAAGCCAAAGCGAACGGCTTGCGAGTACGGTGACCATACCTTGGGAACCACTTGTCCGATTAATTTCAAACCTTGAAAAGGCACATCCTCGGGTCCCCAGCAATATACCTGGCAAGTTTCAAGTATATCGGACCGGTAGTTGTCGAGAAACAGCGGTCACAGACACACACACACACACACACACATACACACAGAGATTACTGGAATTATAGATAGATGGAGAAATTTTAACGGGAAATGGAGAAAAAAAGATTTACTTGATCGGCATTTATTTTCAAGGTGAAACGAGGACCTCACCATCAAGGACTTTCTCAATGCTTGACATCAAATGGATTTGGTGGGATGTAGTTTGTGATATCTTTCTATTTGTGGAAATTTGGAGTTCAGCCTGGTGGAGGTATGCACTCCACGGAGTGCCTTTCTAGTTCTTTGTTTGCGATCGATGCGATGTGCAAATCATCACTTTCAGTCCTCTGAAGTACCAATATATAATTTAAGGTCCACTGTGTGATACAAGATTTGGTAAGCTTGTATTCCTTGCTATTGAAAAGTCTTACCCTTCTCCCTGTACTTAAAAACTACATGAGGTATGTTGCTGATAACAAAAAGATGAATTTTGATGCGTCTATGTTTGAAGTACAAGGAACGAGGACACAGGAGAATATTATTTAGCCCATTATGCCTGCTATCAACGTCGACTGTATTATATGTACAAGTTCATCGACCTATTTTCATTGATGGGGAGGGCGTGGGAGGAGTGGTGGAAACAACAGTAGATTAAACACAGGCACAGGCACAGGCACTAGGGTGTTCTCCAAGGGTATTCCTGTGTAATGTTTCATTTTTTTTTCCTGATTATTCTCTTGTAATTGTTCTTTACCTGACCAACAGGTTTCATTTCTCTGTTCCTGACAAAATGGCATCTTCTTCTCATGTCAAAGATATTATGAATGAGCTCACATGTGTTGTATGTTTGCAACTATTTGAAGAGCCCATTACACTGACCTGTGGACACTCATTTTGTTGTTCCTGTCTCGAGAATTACTGGGAAAGCAAGGGAGAAGATGCTGATTGTGTTTGTCCAAATTGTCATGAGGTTTTTCCTCAAAAACCAAAACTCAAAAAGAATGTGATCCTTTCAGCCTTGGTAGAACAGATGAAGATGCGAGATATTGACGGTAACCAGAAGGTTGAGAGTCAGGCTGAGTCAAAGGATGGTGAAGGTGATGAAGTGAATGAAAGCAGTAGAGTGAAAGTGGGAGGTTGTGAGAGTCACTGTGAGGTTTGTAATGAAGAGGCAGCCATGCGGTGCGTACCGTGTGAGATCCTTTGCTGTGAGAGACACGGAAAACCCCATGAACAGCAAGGTCACAAACTTGTGGAGTCGGGAGTGGATGTGGAGGAACCAAGATGCACCGAACACGGGAACTCTATCATCTTCTACTGCAAGGATGATGACACCCTTGTATGTCAGATGTGCATGGATGAAAAACACAAGGACCATCAGTTTGTTTCTGTGGAGTTGGCTCATGTGGAATTCAAGGTATGTGAATCCATTACAAAGTGTTTATTTGCTTTTATTATTTTTAAAGATCCCCCATTATTTCCAAATGCCTTTGTTTTGGCTTTAAAATGAAATACAGTTGGGCCCCGCTATTCGCGGATTCTGTGTATTCACGGTTGATAAATTGCGACGTGCTTCTCTATTCACAGTCCTATGTCCCGTGTATTCGCGGTTTTTCACGGGCGCAATTTTTTTTTTTCACGAGCCACGAGCACGACATATTTATAAAACCCATCCTTCACCAGCCATGCACAAAGCAGCTCTGGACATATGCAAAAAAACATCTACGAGCAGCGAGCATAACCTACTGCTACATTAGCAGCGCAGTGCTTTGCATTTTCACGGCTTTCTTGGGATATCCTGTCATTCACACTGTGAACAGCTTCACGTGATATCCCGCTCTTCACATGTAAACAATGTTTTGGGGCATGCTTCGAGGGATATCCCACAAACAGTAAACATTGCTTCGTGGGATATCCCACAATTCACACTGAATAGCTTCGCGGGATATTCCACCAGCTGCATAAAATGTCATCCCTGCGAGTTACTGTCCAGAATGAAAACACTCCACAGCATCCATTAGTACAATTAGCTGTCTCCCTTTTCCCCCATTGAACCAATGTCACAGCATACATTCGCGGATTTGCGTCTACATTCGCGGATTTTCGTCGACATTCGCAGGATTTGCCTCGACATTCGCGGGATTTGCCTCGACATTTGTGGATTTTGCCTCGCCATTCGCGGTTTGTTCCTCGACATTCGCGGGATTTGCCTCGTCATTTGCTGATTTTGCCTGACCATTCGCGGTTTGTTCCTCGACATTCGTGGATTTTCATGATTCAGGAACCAATCCTCCCCCCCCCCCCCTTTTCCATTGATAAATAGCGCCACCATTCACTGTTTCGCAATTCGCATCACCTTTCAGGAATGTATCCCCTGCGAGTAGCGGGGTTGAGGTGTATATTGGTACGTTTATGGGGTAGGGATTTGTCGTAAGAATTTATGGCCTGAACACCGTTTGTGTTCATCTTGTTTATAGGACTTTGAACATGTATTTAGACAGGTGGATAGTGTGAATACTGCTGCATACTATCTGTGCTAGAGGTGGGCCTTGTCCATTTTAGATGGAGGTGGGCAATGTGAAGAATATCCCGTCACCTGATGTTTGGATCCAAAGGGTGATAGCGATTTTTTTTTTTTCATTCCACCCCCAAAGTGTGATAACTTGCATGTCAGAACATGGCAACTTTACCGCACCAATGATTGGGCTTGATTAAGTATACCTGTAGGAATAAATGAGTGTTGATTCTAATATTTATAACCAACATTGTTTTCGACTGCGTTTGGAATATAGAGATGTACTCAATATCGCTTGGGCTAATTTGGTCATCCACGGAGGGATCGCTGCCATGTTCGGTCTCTGCGCCAGCTGCTTTTGTGGTTGTAGTTATTGATTGGTTGACGTGGGTGGAGGGGAGGGTATACGCACGACTAGAGGAATGTGGACACTCCTGATATTGTATTATTCAAGGGAAAACATGTCGAGTCAATTAACTCAGATCCAAATGACAAGAGAGCATTGCAGTAACATTAATTTTCATATTTCTCCAAATTTGGTCACAAATCAACAGTTAAACCCAAATTCTCTTAACCACGTGATATCCTTACCTCACAGCTCAAGAAAGAGGGTACCTTTTCCATTATATATCCAGGTTAGCCTTTTCTCCTTGTCAGACTCATTCCAGCATTCACATTTCAATTTGTATTCCCATTATTTATTTGTCCTGCATCAGTGTCAAGTGAAATTATTTTTTACAATATTCAACTCATGGAACAGCATTTTGATTGTAGTTTATGAGACTTTTGTAGAGAGAGTAAAAAGAATTTAACGTCATATATTTTATAATGAATGCAACCCTTTCATTTTACTAGTACAGACTTGGCATTTAATATGGAATATTTTTTTTTTCTTGACTTGGGTTTAATTTCTGAACTCGGTATATCAATCTGGTGAGTTTCTTTTACGCTTCGGTGATTTATTTGTTAAAAGAACCATGTCACTGATTGTCTGTCGCAGCAAGAAGGCAATAACAGGATTATATCACAGGTGGTGTGACAAAATGTACGGACAGGTACATTTGACGATTGGCTTCACAATCGGGTATATAAGGGTTGTTGCGTTCTGTATTAGTGGAAAACAACTGCTGCACGTCTACACAGGTTATTGCCGCTTCCCCTGGAGATGGTCTGTCAACTCGACAATGCTGTTTGTCATTTAGTGGTGGCTTTACGAAATTCCGGCATGAAACAGCGGGCTATTGCTTGGCAGTATGGCATCACTCAAGGTCAGGTGTCAAAGATCCTGACACGAAATGCTCAGAGGGGTGTCCCTACTCCAATACCGAGGCCAGGACGTCCCTGCAGAACCACAAGGAGGGATGATCGCCAGCTGCACTGGTTAGTCCGCAATGGCCGTACCAAGTCAGCTAATCGGCTTAGGGCTGAGTGGCAGCAACTGACAAATGTGCCTGTATCCAGAAGGCTAGTCGACCAACGACTGGTTCAAGCAGGCTATCGTGCCAGGCGTCCCCTGAGAAAGCGACATCTGACCAGACAACACCACCAGCGCCGATTGCAGTGGGCCAGAGAGCACCGTCAATGGCAGCCAGGACACTGGAGTCACGTGATCTTCAGTGACGAGTCTAGATTTCTGGTCTATCGTCAAGCCGGCCGTGTCCGAGTGCGCAGACAAGTGCATGAAGCCTACAACGAAGATTGTATAGTGCCAAGAGTCCAAGCTGGAGGTGGTGGGGTGACCGTTTGGGCTGCTTTTCATGCAGGGGGCAAAACTGACCTGGTTGTTTTGAATGGAAACCTGAACCAGTTCAAGCACAGGGTCATTCTGGAAGAAACATTGCTTCCATTTGTTTGTGCAGCCTTTCGAGGAAACTTTGTCTTCCAAGATGACAATGCACGGCCTCATCATGCTCGCATGATCCAACACTTTCTTGCTGACCGTGGTGTAGAGCATATGGAGTGGCCTGACACGTCCCCGGATATGAATCTGATAGAGAAGTTGTGGGCAGAATTAACGCGTCAAATCGACAATTTGGACCAGCAGCCTGCCTCTGTGCATGAATTGCAGCAGGCTATTGTAACTGCATGGCAAGCCATTACTGTCCAAACCTTGGCAAATCTCGTGAACAGCATGCCTGAACGTGTACCTGCTCTCCTGAATGCTCGTGGGGGTTACACGAAGTGCTGAACTGTAATTTTACTGTCCGTAATCCCAGTCGTAATTTAACTTTTGTTTTCTTAAAAAAAATTTTGGCTAATGTGCAAAATAAAGAGATACTTCTGGAAAACGCACAGAAGTTTAACACAGTACTGTCCGTGAATTGAGTTCGATATCAGTTTACATCACTTTCAAGGATCAATTTATTTGCTTCGAAATGTCAAATGTGGTTTTTGTTTCTTTTAAAGGTCACATTAACAAAATCTAGAATAATTTCAACATAATTCCAATGAACTTTTGGTTCTAAGTCATCTTGAAAAGTAAGTTCACCCCCACAAAAAAAATATTCCATATTAAATGCCAAGTCTGTAATTACACAATTGTGTTGCTAACTGAAGTTTTGTTGTTTTTATTATATGCAGGCAATTTTGTTTGCAAAGTATCATCCTCTGGTTGAATCGATAAAGGAAGTCGTGTCCCAGATTCAGCAGGTGCAGCAGGAAGTTGAGGACACAGAGGTAGGGGTTACTTTGGATTGGCAACCATTGTAATTAAATTAAAATACAATCTGGGAAATATTATGATTGAGTTATTAATCCATTAATTTGTTGTGAAACAAGATTGAGATTGAAAGTCAACAGTCAAAATGAATAAAGATTGTAATAAAACAATGAGAAGAGCATCAGGATGGATGGAGATGAATGAAAATGACGTTCCAGTTGATCACAGAAACAATCATATTGAGATGTTTAAAAGAGATTCCCAATCCTTACTGTTTGTTCACACAGGAAGACTTTTTCATGTTTTCTTGTTTTGTTTCAATTCACACTGAGATTCACACTTTCTGATTCATTAACTAGTTGAAGAAGTACCCGGCATTGCCCATGGGGGGGGGGGGGGAGGTGTGAGGTGTGAGGTGGGAGGGGAGAGGGAGAGAAGGGGGGAGAGGGGTAGAGGAAGGAAGGGTAAACCGGGTGGGGGGTAGGGGGGAAGAGGGAGGGGAGAGGTATAATGTATATATATCTTTTGGGGGCGGGGGGGGGGGGCTTTGACAGTCATAGCTTATGGCAACCCTCACAAAAAATTGTATTTGCACCCCGAGTTTGGATTTTGTAACTTAAAAGATGTAGCCATGCATAAGGAACAAAGAAAGACAGACAGCCACAAAGAGAGAGAGACAATACAATGGTGTTATATAATAATAATAATAATTCATTTATTTTGTATAGCGCTTTTCAAGAAGCCCAAAGGCGCTTTGACAGAGTGGAAAACATAATGCATAACAATACATGAAAACAACAATTGCAAAAAGACAAGAATCAATAGGGAAATATTTAAAGCAAAAGGAGGGAGAAGGAGAAGAGATAGTCAGGGGTTAAATGCTGTGGGTTGAATGTTGAATGCAGTGTTGAATAGGTGGGTCTTTAGTGATGTTTTGAATGTGGTGAGTGAGGAGGAGTGTGAGGATGGTGTGAGGTAGTGAGTTCCAGAGGGTGGGAGCAGTGATGGAGAAGGCCCTGTCCCCCCAGGATCTGAATTTGGTCCGGATGGAGGGGGTCAGGAGGTTGGTACCAGCAGAGCAGAGGTTGCGGGTGGGAGTTTGACTGGAGAGGAGGTCAGCCAGGTAGGATGGGGCCAGGTTATGGAGGGCTTTGTATGTCAAGAGGAGGATTTTGTACTGGATTCTCTGGGGGATGGGGAGCCAGTGAAGCTTGTAAAGGACGGGGGTGATGTGGTCACGGGTCCGGGAATGGGTGAGTAGACGGGCAGCGGAGTTCTGAATGTATTGGAGTTTATTGGTGATTTTTGAGGGTGAACCATAGAGGAGGGTATTGCAGTAGTCCAGACGGGAGGTGATGAAGGTGTGGATGAGGGTTTCTGCAGCCGTGGAGGAGAGGGATGAGCGGAGACGGCAATGTTTTTCAGGTGAAAGAAGGCTGACTTTGTGATCTGTTTAGTGTATTTGTCGAAGGAGAGGGTTTGGTCAAAGATGACGCCAGGATTCCGGATGTGAGGGGAGGTGGATACTGGGATACTGTCGATGTTGAGGGCAAAGTTATGGGTGGATTTTGTGAGCATTTTTGGGCCAATGATGATTATTTCAGATTTATCACAGTTAAGCTTGAGGAAGTTGATTTGAAGCCAGGATTTTTTTTCAGTGATGCACTTTGTCAGGATAGAGTGGGTGTCGGTGTAGACGGACTTGTTGGAGATGAAAAGCTGGATGTTATCGGTGAAGCAGTGGAATTGGAGACCATGACGGCGGATTAGGTGACCGAGGGGGGACATATACAGTCACGTGAAAATGTAAGTACACCCCATGTAAAGGTTTGACTTTTTCAACATATTTCAACATACAGCTATTTGATCTTCATTTCAAAAATATTGATAGATAAAGGTGATATAATATAACAAATATCATGAAACATTTACATTATGTAGTCCATTGTATAATTTAAATAAACATAAATGCAAATTTCGCATGTGGAAAAAGTAAGTACACCCCTACCTTTATCACTACTTCAAATACCTAAAATTAGAATCAGGTGCTCCAGCTCAGGTGCAAATGATTAGAACATCGTTAGAGAGAATCTTGGAGGAAACTGTCTTATTTAAACCTCAGACATTTAGTTTGGTTTGCTCTTTGTTGTTGAAGGATGCGGCGTCACCATGCCTAGGTCAAAAGAGCTCTCTGAGGCCTTCAGAAAGAAGGTTATAGATGCCTACGAGTCTGTGAAGGGATTTAAAAAGATCTCCAAACAATTTGAAATCAATCATTCGACTGTCCGGAAGATCATCTACAATTGGAGAAGATTCCAAACAACTGCCAACTTGTTCAGGCCAGGTGGCCCCAGCAAATTCAGCCCGAGAGCAGACCACAAGATGCTGAAAGAAGTCTCTAAGAACCCCAGAATGTCATCACGGGACCTACAGGTAGCTCTTGCCACTGTTGATGTCAAAGTGCACGAGTCTACCATTAGAAAGAGGCTGCACAAATTTGATCTACATGGGAGGTGTGCCAGGAGGAAACCTTTGCTGTCCAGAAAGAACATCAGGGCAAGACTAAAGTTTGCCAATGAACACCTAGGCAAAGACCAGCACTTCTGGAACAATGTGCTCTGGACAGATGAGTCAAAGGTAGAGCTATTTGGCCACAGTACCAGAAGACAAGTTTGGCGAAAACCAAAGACTGTATTTGACCACAAGAACCTGATACCAACTGTAAAGCATGGTGGTGGAAATATTATGGTTTGGTGCAGCTTTGCTGCATAAGGGCCTTGGCAGCTCACCATCATAGAATCCACTATGAATTCTTCATTGTACCAGAGGGTGCTTGAGGATAATGTGAGGCCATCTGTCGGAAAGTTGAAGCTCAACCGAAGGTGGACCTTGCAACATGACAATGACCCAAAACATACCAGTAAATCCACCAAGGAATGGCTGAAAAGAAAGAAATGGAGGGTTCTGGAATGGCCAAGTCAAAGCCCGGATCTAAATCCCATCGAGATGTTGTGGGGGGATTTGAAACGAGCTGTGCATGCAAGAAACCCCTCAAACATCGCACAGTTGAAAGAATTCTGCATGGAGGAGTGGGCAAAAATTTATCTCAGTCGATGTCAGAGACTGGTAGACAGTTATAAGAAACGCCTACTTGAGGTTGTTTCTGCCAAAGGGGGCAATACCACCTATTAGAGCTAAGGGTGTACTTACTTTTTCCACATGCGAAATTTGCATTTATGTTTATTTAAATTATACAATGGACTACAAAATGTAAATTTTTCATGATATTTGTTATATTATATCACCTTTATCTATCAATATTGTTGAAATGAAGATCAAATAGCTGTATGTTGAAATATGTTGAAAAAGTCAAAACTTTACATGGGGTGTACTTACTTTTTCACATGACTGTTTTTATATATATATATTTTATGCATGCACTACATGACCAAAAGTATGCGGACACCCCTTCTAATGAGTGGATTCGGCTGTTTCAGCCACACCCATTGTTGACAGGTATATATAATCAAGCACACAGCCAGCCATGCAATCTCCATAGACAAATATTGTCAGTAGAATGGGCCGTACTGAAGAGCTCAGTGACTTTCAACAAGGCACCGTTATAGGATGCCACCTTTCCAACAAGTCAGTTCGTCAAATTTCTGCCTTGCTGGAGCTGCCGGTCAACTGCAAGTGCTGCTATTGTGAAGTGGAAACGTCTAGGAGCAACAATAGCTCAGCCGTTAAGTGGTAGGCCACACAAGCGCACAGAACGGGCCCGCTGAAGTGCGTAGCGCGTAAAAATAGTTTGTCCTTGGTTGCAACGCTCACTACTGAGTTCCAAACTGCCTCTGGAAGCAACGTCAGCACAACAACTGTTCGTTTGGAGCTTAAATGGGTTTCCATGGCCGAGCAGCCGCACACAAGCCCAACATCACCATGCCCAATGCCAAGCGTCGGCTGGAGTGGTGTAAAGCTCGCCGCCATTGGACTCTTGAGCAGTGGAAATACGTTCTCTGGAGTGATTAATTAATGTTGTGAGGA